>NC_068557.1:12749166-13050833 GCF_022201045.2 Citrus sinensis | reverse complement strand
CATACCAAATATATGAGTTGAGATCAAGTTATTGAGGACTTCAATAACAATTCTAACTCAACAACCAAATTATCAAGATTAGTTGCTTTAATTAACTAACTAAGTTAATCTTTAACACAGACTCTATCGATAGTCGCTAACTAGAAGTTTGTCAGCTTGAGTTCTTGCTTCAATCACCACTAGTATATACTTCATTTGGTTCGTTGTCATTTTCTTATGATCATTGTCAAATTTGTTTACCGCGTTTCTAAGTATATGTAATAGGTCCTTAGCTTGGATTAGGATCCTCCCCTAATCTTTTTCACTATTTAGTCCTCTTATTTTTTCAAAATCTAGTGAAAAAGGTCGGTTTAATTGTAAAGAAAGTTAAATAAATTGGCTTGATTATCAATATCAAAATTCAAGACTCAATCTTAACCACTCATTTCACTAGGAGAGAAACAATATTATGAGAGGATTCTCAGCCCTTTATCTTTGTGTCTTCGCTCATGGTGAATGAAAGACAAGATTTTGTTTGATTCCTTAAATCTATCGGTTAAAAACATGTTTCTACTATTACACACTAGATAATAGATTGTTTTGTAAAATTCTTGGAATCCAACATGAAAATGTTTGAAGTTGTTTAAGTATTTGGAAACTTTATACAAAAAATAGGGGGAATCTACAATTACGTCATACAATCTTTAAACTAGAAATATGGTATAGTTGAGAGGAGGAAACCAAAAATAACCTATTTTCATAAGAATTTTAATAAAAGCTACCTCTAGATTAATTTTGGTATAATGCACTAACCATGTTTTTGTTTTTGAATCGACATTTCTATCCACCTACAACTATGATGATGTTAAATTCACTTAAGGTGACTATGTTGGTGTTTTAAAGGAAAATTTGGAAAAAAAAAATTCTTAGCTTGTGTTACAAAATTATTTATACAAATTCCTTAACCAAATTTGTGAAGTAACTCATAATGGTTGGCAAAACTATTAAACAATATATAAACATAACCTTATGATTTTATTGTCATAGATATATGTGCTTAGTTGTTAAGATCTCCTTACATTAATATTTCGAAATATCATTATACCACATTATTAACAAAAGGAAGCAAAAATTGATTCACAGAGAAACCAACTAAATGCGCACAAGAACATATTCAAAAGAGGAGTCCGATCAAATAATTCATGAGTAAGAAAAGGTGTAAATCCACTTAAATGAATTTCATAAGTGGGCTGGCTTGTCCTAATTTAATATTACTCAAAAAAATTATCCTTAATTTTACATAACTTTGAAAAATTTATCTAAACCTTAATAGAACTCCTAATTTTATTCATTGTATCATGGAGACATGCATTGATGTTTGTTTTAGGGTAAATTTGGGATATTGATTTAGACTAATTGGCAAGTGACATATGCCAATAGAGAATAAAATAGATTAAAAATCAATACTTTTATGTGAATAAAGGATAGCTTAAAACAAGCTAGAGGAAATCTCTAAAAGAGAAGACAACTCTAGTAAATTTGTTTAGTTTAAAAGACAAAAGTGAAATTTAAAACTAGCAAATTCAATGGGCCATGCTGACATTAAATGAAGGCCATGAGAGCCTGTGAGCAGGCATGGCATGAACCATTAAGGATGCGTTTGGCATCCAGCTTTACACAGCATTACCATCCCGCATAGCATTAAATTAATACATCCCTATGTTTGGCTAAAAACTGATTTCGTATTATACCGCATAACATTACTGTTGTTATACAGTTAAAGCCGCATTAACTAAACCCGTGGGGGGTATCGGGTTTACGCGTGATTGCTTATAAAGAGAGGAAAAAAAAAAGAGTAATATTTTTTCTTCTTCAAAACACGATTAAGCCACAGAACGCATCTTCTCTTTGCTTCCATTCTCTTCTCAAAACCCAATCTATCGCCGACACCGGCTCAGCCATAACATTTATCACCGACACTAGCACGGCAACAGCCACTTTAAGTACTCGATGCTGTCAATGCCGTCAAGTTCTCCCGCGCGGCACCCCTACTCCAACATCTCTATGCCGCGGGTCCGCAGCCACTGCACGATATCACAACAAATTCATATTAGCATTTTTGCCTTTATCCATAACTTGAGTATTTTAAATTATAAAAGCCATTTTTTAAAAAGATAAAAAAGAAAAATCAGATCCTTGTGACAGTGTTACTTATTCTTTTTTGCTTTTTTTCTTTTCTTCTTCGGAAGAAAAGGATTTAAAGGGAGGAAAAATGATTTATCGACAAAATAAATAAATAAATAAATGAAGGATGCAAAGAACCGAAAAAAAAAATTGTGGAATGATAACAAGGGGAGAAAAAAGAAACAGAGGAAGAAAAGAACAGGGAAGAAATTAAAGAGGGTTGAAGGTTGAAGATTGAAGATTTTGTCCTGTAAAAGAGGGAGATAAAGAGATAAGGATGACGTGTCAATGCATAGACACAACTTGTGTTTATTATTTTATAATTTTATTTTACCAATTTTTTTATAGAATTTATTTTACCGTTTGTTTTATTAAACAAGCAAATTATATATTAATTGTTTTGTCATTCATTCTTATTAAATGTATGTTTTATTCTTTATTTATATTGTGATAATTTTTTAAAAGTTATTTGATTAAATTATGTGATTCAATCGTTATTTCAAAGGATATATATTTGGGAAATGCTAAAAAAGAAAATATTATGTCACCGAAAATTTTAGAATTTGTTAGTTTACATATGTTTTATGAATAATTATAATTCTTTTTTACATTTATAATACAAGAAATTAATGTAAAAGTTTTAAAATTTAAAACTTCTATATTTAATATATTTCTAAGTATTAATAAATATTATTTTATAAATATATAATATAAATTAATCACAAAAAATTAATACAGTACAGTGCAACACCAAACATAGTATAATTAAAAATTAATACAGTACAGTGGAACACCAAACATTATACAACATTATTGTAATACAGTGCTAATACAATACAGCATAATACAATACACCTGCATTAAAATAATGTAATACAGCATAATACAATACAATGTACCAAACGCACCCTAAGTGAATTGGCCATTATGCGTGTACCTTTTTTTTTTTTTTTCCTTTTGCTTAGGCTTAGCATAGCACATGGCTGTGCCCACGTGCACCATGTCGGGCGGCACGAAAAAAGCAGAGCAAGCTTTTTTCTTTTCTTCATTTTGTTAAGAGGGAATGTTAAGTTGTTGGTATACTTTTTTTAAATTTATGTATTTTTTTGGTCCACGTGCCTTTAGTGAAATTGAAAGAATAAAAAATTAAAAACTCATCTTAAAAAACAACAACAGCAACAACAATAGTAATAATAATAAATTTTTCTTAAGAGTTAATATTTAATGATAGATCATAGTCTATAATAATATTGATGGTAACTAATTTCAAATTAAAATACAACCATTAACATCACATTAACACAACTATATAATCTAATTTTGAAATAACCAATTATAATACAATGATGCATAAACCTAACTCCATAGATCATGGTAATGATTATTGAAGATTAAAATTATAGCTTTTGAAAACCGATTACAACAAGTCATAACTATGAAGTATCAATTATAACAAGCTATAACCCACAGCTATGAAATACCAATTATGAAAAATCACAACTACTAAATATCAATTATTTATCACAACTATGGTAAAGGAATAAGGTTAATTCTATGTTAGTGGTGTGCCAAACAAGCTAATAAGGGTCGATGCACACCTATTGTGCCATGGATAATTAAATCGAAAACTTCTTGATGATAATAATTGAACTAGAAGATTGTCTGCTGGCACGGAAAATAAAAGACATTATCCATCATTTCATCCCTTATTGTTGTGAAATATTGAAAAAGTTCATTTAAACGATGACCGCTTGACTGATTTAGCCTTACATTGTAGTTGTATTGTTGAAGTTCTACTACATTTACAACATGTTTTTAAGGATGTTGATGTTCTTCTGCATCCACATTGTATTCTTGAGGATCCATGGTGATTTTTGAATATAGGAAAAGTTTGGAAAAAAGAAAGTAATTCTCGTCTTCTACTAATATTCACAAGTTACTACTTACCAATGTGAAATGTCATAGTGTATTGATGCGTATATATAATTACTAGTAAAAGTACAAATGTTGATTTGGCATGTGGGAGTAAAAGTAAACTAAAAAATTAAAAGAAATGCAAAATGTAAAATAGTACAAAATTATGCACACAATTTGATTTGACTACACAAGTGCTTGATTAACACTAAAAAGTGTACATGTAATAAAGATAAAATTATTAGTTTTACACTTATTGTGTAGATTAATGAGCTCATTATTTCTAAATTATCTTAATATTCCCCAACTAAATTTTTGTATTAAATTAATTCGCAATATGTTAATTTTAATCTTATAAATATTTTTCAAGAATAAATTGGAATTGAAAGCGAGAACAAAGAATGAATGCTGAAGCAATTTGGAAGCATTATTGAGGAGATGTAAATAAATAAATAAATAAAATAAAAATGAATAAAAAAATACAAAAATACAAAAGAACAGAAACCAAAACAATTTGGTTTCTCGTAATGGTCAAGTGGCCATCATGGCCACTTGACCATTACACATTTCAATGTACATACATATATATATATATATATATCTGTCATTCGATCAGTTGACTAGGATAGAAAACCAAATCCAGAAGTCAACCATTACTATTCCATCAATTTCTCCTATTCCAACAAAATCGGATTCTGACAAAAAGCTTAAGGAACCTATTTTCAAACCCTTTCGGGTTTCTAAAACTAGCCAAAAGCTTGTTCAAGAGTCAAAATCAGATTTTGCTAAAGCCATTAGAGAACAATTAGATAGGATAGAAGCTGCTTCTTCCTCATCTAGCAAAGTTCAGATAGCCCCTGATACTCCTCAATCTAGCAAGATTGGAGTATTAGAACAAGACCAAATGTCTATAGCCTCTTCTGATATAGAAGCCTTCAAAGAAGAACCTTCTACTCCTAAAGCCAACAAAATTCATTGGGAATTAGCCCTTCCCACTGTCAAGACTCCACCGGATCTAGCAATAGATAATAGACCAAGTGCATTAAATCAATCCCGATATAATGCATCTTCAGTCTATGAGTGGAATATTGACGGTATGTTCGAATACAATATCCTAGGATTGTTGCAACAAATGACAATGGCAGCCAATGCCTATAAAACCCAAGCAGGAACTTCTGATCGTGCTATATCAGAAATCCTCATTATCGGTTTTCCTGGTCAATTAAAAGGATGGTGGGATCATCTTCTCACTAATCAGCAACAATTAGACATTCTAAATTCCATTCAAGTCGATGAAAATGGAGTCCCTATTTTTGATGAGTTCAACAATCCAATTTAGGATGCTGTTGCTACTCTAATTTTAACCATTTCTCTCCATTTCATTGGTGACCCTTCACACCTTCGTGATAAAAACGTTGAGTTACTACATAATTTAAGATGTAGGAAACTTAGTGAATTTCAAAGATACAAAACCTCATTTTTTACCAGACTATTTCTAAGGGATGATGCAAATCATATAACTTGGAAAGAAAAATTTCTTACTGGATTACCTACCCTTCTAGGTGAAAAAGTAAGAAATTCCATCAAAGCCCTTTATGATAATCGTATTCCATATGACGAGCTTACCTACGGTGAACTTGTCAGTTTCGTCAATAAAGAAGGATTAAAGATTTGTCAAGATTTGAAATTATAGAAACGTCTTAAGTGGGAACTTAAAAAGTCTAAACAAGAGTTAGGCGGTTTCTGTAAACAATTCAATTATGACCCCTTTAAAACTTCTTATCCCAAAGATTGTAATGGCGAGTATTCTACTAAACCTCGCAGGAAACATTACAAATCAAAAACTTTTAGGAAACCCTTTCGTAATTTTAGAGAACCTCCTTATAAGAAACCTTCGAGGCCTTATAAGAAACCCAAATTCTCTAAAAGAAAAGAGTTTCGAGCCAAACCAAAGACCCTTTTCAATTATAAAGAAGCTATATGTCATAAATGTGGCATGAAAGGTCATACTGCAAATTATTGCAGGATGAACAAAAAGCTTTATGAACTTGACCTCGATAAGGAAATCCTTTCCAAAATAGCCCCCTTTCTTGTCGAATCTTCTGATTCCGAATCTTCCATGTCGGGAGACAGTGATTCATATCAAGTTGATGAGCTTTTTGACTCAGATGACTCTGTATCTAGCAGTAGTGAATCTGAATCTGATTCATATTTAAAGAAAATCAATGTTTTGACTAAAGACCAAGAAACTTTTCTTGAACTTGTAAAGCATATTTCTGATCCAAATCTTCAAAAAGAATATCTTGATAAACTTTTGAAAACTTTGGATTTTAATAAAGTCGAGACTTTTAAAGTCCCAATTGTTAAAAAGAATTCTTATGATCTTACTCAAATTTTGGATAAAAAGAAAACAAAGAAGACGGTTCCTAATATCCAAGATCTTCAGAAAGAGATAAAAGAAATCAAATGTGAAATCAGAGATTTAAAAGAAAAACAAAAAAGTGATTCTGATACTATCCAACTTCTTTTACAAAAATAATTGCAGGATAATTCAGACAATGAATCTAATCCTGATGATGGTGATGATATTAAAGTAGAAAACATTGAGTCAGTACCCAATGATTTTTTATTTGTTTTAAAGGAAATCACCACAAGAAAGTATTTGATTAAAGTCACTTTAATCTTTTCTGATGATTTTGCAATGGACGCCATTGCCCTTTTTGATACTGGCGCCGATTTAAATTGCATTAGAGAAGACATCGTCCCCAAAAGATTTCATGAAAAAACAAAAGAAAGACTTTCTGCCGCTAATAATTCAAAACTGAATGTCAGTTCCAAGGTTAAAGCCTCAATCCATAATAATGGTTTTGATTTTAAAACTTCTTTTGTCCTCACAAATGATATTCATCATGCCATCATTTTGGGAACTCCTTTTATAAATCTTATAACTCCATATACTGTCAATTATGATAGTATATCCTTCAAAGCAAAAAACAAGAAACTTGTTTTCCCTTTTATTGAAAAACCTAAAACAAGGAATTTAAATATTGTTAAAACCTGTTCTGTTTATCAAAACAGAATAAATAACCTACTTAAATCAAAACAGTGTGATATAATGTTTTTACAAAAAGATTTAAACTTACAAAGAATTGAAAGCCAATTACAAAGTGATTTCATTAAAAGAAAGATTTCTGATTTCAAAACTCTCATTGAAAAAGAAATTTGTGCTGATCTACCTTCTGCTTTTTGGGACAGAAAATAACACATGGTAGATCTACCTTATGAAACTTCTTTTAATGAAAGACAGATCCCCACTAAAGCACGTCCAATTCAGATGAACATGGAATTGGAACAACATTGCAAAAATGAAATCAAAGATTTAGAGTTAAAAGGACTCATTGTTAAGTTAAGGTCCCCATGGTCTTGTGCCGCTTTTTACGTTAATAAAAATTCTGAAATTGAAAGAGGCACTCCTAAATTAGTTATAAACTACAAACCTCTTAATAACGCTCTAAAATGGATTAGGTATCCAATACCCAATAAAAAGGATTTACTCCAAAAACTATGTTCTGCTCTTATTTTTTCAAAATTCGACATGAAATCTGGTTTTTGGCAAATTTAAATTCATCCTAATGACCGCTACAAAACTGCTTTTACCGTTCCATTTGGACAGTATGAGTGGACTGTTATGCCCTTTGGTTTAAAGAATGCACCCTCAGAATTCCAAAGAATTATGAATGATATTTATAATCCTTATTCTGATTTTTGCATTGTTTACATTGACGATGTATTGATATTTTCAAATTCTATCGATCAACATTTCAAACATTTAAAGACTTTTTATTTTGCCACCAGAAAGGCTGGATTGGCAATTTCCAGTTCTAAGGTTTCTTTATTTCAAACAAAAGTCAGATTCCTTGGTCATCATATTTCTAAAGGAACAATCACTCCAATCGAGAGATCTCTTTTGTTTGCTGATAAATTTCCTGATAAAATTCTTGACAAAACCCAATTACAAAGATTTCTTGAAAGTTTAAATTATATTCTTGATTTCTGTCCTAACATTAATAGGATGTCTAAACCCTTGCATGATAGATTAAAGAAAAAACCTGTTCCCTGGACAGATGAACATACCAAGGTTGTAAAGCTTATAAAGAATTCTGTGAAAAACATCCCATGTCTATATCTTGCTAATCCTACATTACCTAAAATTGTTGAAACTGATGCATCTGATTTAGGTTATGGAGGCATATTAAAGCAAAAAGAAAATGATAAAGAACAGATAGTACAATATGTTTCTGCACATTGGAATGATTGCCAGAAAAATTATTTTACTATTAAAAAAGAAATCCTTTCCATTGTTTTATGCATTACAAAATTTCAAAGTGATTTATTAAATCAAAAATTTCTACTTAGAATTGATTGCAAAGCTGCAAAACATGTTTTGGAAAAAGATGTTCAAAATATTGCATCAAAACAGATTTTTGCACGATGGCAAGCCATTTTAAGTGTTTTTGATTTTGATATTGAATATATTAAAGGTGATACAAATTTTATTCCTGATTTTCTAACTCGGGAATTTCTTCAAAACAGATAATGCCGCCAAAGAAGAAAGACAAAGGTAAAGCTGTTCTTAAAGATTCTGAATCTAGAGCAACCTCTAAAGAACCCCAAGCTACCCCTTCTAAAGACAAATTACTTTCCTCAGCCATGCCTATTAAATCTTGGATAGAAATGGTTGAAGAACATGGTGCCCATTACAAAACCACCTCTTCTGATGACCAAGTAAAACAATGGATGAGTTCCATTACAAAGTCCCCTGAGCTTATGCTCGCCTTACAAAACATTTCCCAAAGCCAGATTTTCTCAAAAGAAGAAAAAGAAAACCCTATCTCCAAAGAAATCTCAAAACCCTCTTCTCAAAATGTGATTGTCTCTGGTGAAAGCTCTTCTTCCCAAATTGTGCTTTCCCAACCATCACCTTCAAAGAAAACCTCCGATTGGTTTGATAAAACCCATTTTCAAAATATTCTTTCTTTAGAAGATGGATTTTACCATGCTGATCCTTTCTAAGCAATTTCAAAGTTTTTCCCTAAGGGCTGGTTTTTTAAACCATGAGATTTAACAAAACCCCAGTCCTACTATCAAAGCATTTTAGAAATCACTGATTCAGTTAAGTTCAAACATTTCTTTCTTAGTGAATCACATTCAGAACCAGCCTATTCTACGGCTACTATTTTAAAAGTTTTGAACCCAAACCAATGGGGTGACCTACTCCATAATTTTAAAACTTTCCCTTTAAATTTTCAAACACGTTTACCTCATTGTCGGACTTATTCCTACTGGGATTACCAACAAGTTTGGTATAACACCTTTTTTATCCAAAATCCCAAAAAATCTCATTCTTGGTTATTTTTCTTCAACCTAAAAATAACCGTCCAAAGCCTTCCAAACTGGTTCCATCATTGGTGGAATACTTTTGGCCCAATACCACAAATTTTAACCCCGAATGCCACCCATTGTTTAAACCTCTTCAAAGCCCACTATACTCCTTCTGAATCCAAGAAAAGGTTTCCCCTATTTCTCTGTTTCTGTACAAATTTCTTCCTTCCATGGGTATGGATGTGGAACCTTAGGCTTCATACCCAAGATTCCCAACTCATCCTTCAAAGAACCTTTAAAGTAAAATGGTGGTCCAAATTTGACGAACAGTCAAAATTGACTGAAAATTTGGTCCGAGACTGGCTCTCTGCCAAAGGCCTTCTTCAACCCACCATAACACATTCCAAAGCCCAACAAACATTTTTGACCCAAAAGTCCAAAGCCCAATCACTATTGGCAAGTGCCAAAATAGAAGAAGAATACTTCAAAGCCATGGAACAGCTTCTCGCCTCCCGGTCAAAGTCATCAGTGGCTGACACCTCTGAAGACGAAGATGAAGATGAAGATGAAGAGCCATTCATTTCTCTTGGAGACGAAAATAAAGATGATTGTTTTGGAATTTTTTCTCCTTTAAAGCATTGTAAATAACTATTTAGTTATTTACTTTAAAAAAAAAAAATTTTGTTCTGTATCTTTGGGTGGTCCTCTGGACACAAGTGAGAGCGCACATGTCTCTTCACCCGTATTGTATTTCAATTTTTGTACAAAGAATCGACTATTCAAAGATACGATCTAAATGTTACTGTGCACTTAAAGCTCCGCTACAGTGAACAGTGCAGATTTCCAGAGTTTACTGTGCACTTAAAATTCCGCTACAGTGAACAGTTTAAAGATCTTTGTATAAAAACCGAGAGGAAGACTCAGACTCCTCAGGTTTTTTCATTTCTAAGTTTAGAACTTCTCTCTCTTCTTCTCTCCCTTCTCACTAGAATTCTCTCTCTCTCTCTCTGGGAATAGGAATCTGGAATCCGAAGACAAAAAGGAATTTCTCCTGTCTTCAGATTAATTTCCCATTATTTCCCTTTCTTCTCTACAAAGAAAACCAACCGATGTAAGCATTTTATTCCAGTTTTATTAAAGCATTTGTAATTTTATTTAAAGCAATTTTAATTTCTGCACTTTAAATTTCAGCAATTTAAATTTCTGCAATTTAATTTTATGTAACATTTAAATTACCGCAATTTACATTTAAAGCATTTAAATTTCAGTCTTTTAAAGCTTTCTTTGCATGCTCTGCAGACTGATCTGTATCAGATCTGCCATATAAATTGTACGTTCCTCTGAGGCAAAGAGACTAGATCTCGATCCTCAGTTGTAAAATCTTCTCTTCTCCCTCCATTCCTTCAGAGCACCATTTTCGGGAACCGGATTTGGTACTGTGTTTGTACCCAAGCCTTTAGATGTATGTGTTGCTAGGCTTGCTAAAGAATTTAATAAAGATTTGGTAAATTGTTTAAAATCTGACAACCGCGTTTAAAGAACTTAATTATTATTTGGTAAAGCAAAATTAAGTTGGTATATCGGCTGGAAACCCGAACGTGTGAGCTATTGATCTGTTCTAAGTCAGATCTGGGTCCAAAGGCAGATTCCCTTCTGCATCGATCTGGTTTAACAATGCCACGTACTAATTATTATATATATATATATATATATAATAATAATAATAATAATAATAATAATAATAATAATAAAATAAAGATAATGCATTCATTGCCTATAAAAGACAAGGAAATGCAGGAGCCGAGGGCAGAAGCGAGAGAGCTATTTGAAGAGCTGAAGCTGAGACTGAAGAATTTCTACCTTTCTTTATTTTCTTTTCTTGTTTCCGTTTGTATCAATTTTCTTTGTAATATATTTTAAAAAGTTTATCAAATAAAAAGAGTGTTGTGTTTTCTTTCAATATGAGTAGCTAATTTTATTAAGCTGAGGTGAATGGTGAAACTCAATGTTTCAAACTATTAATTATTATTATTTTCTCAAATGAGTTTTTAAGTTTATTTAATTCTTTTCTAATTATTTTTATATCATATTAATTTATAAATCTCACTGGATTTTATGGTATTTTGACATAATGTCGACACATTAATATAATGTGGCACATTAGGTACTTTATTCTATATTTATCCACACACATAAAATTAAATGATATAATAATTAATTGGTAAAAGTGAGGTAAAATATAAATGAGAGAGTATTAAAATTATAGTTTGAATACTATTAAAATTATAGTTTGAATACAGAGAGTGGATCCTAAACCTTACCTTATTTTTAAATCAATTTCAAATAATTTCTTTGCCCCGCAATTAATTTTCTTAGTTTTACTAGATTTAAAATTTCATGTGGTTCGACCCCGATCTCACCGGGTTATATTATAACTAGACACTCTTATACTTGAGAGTAATATACTTTTGAGTCGTGTAAGTGCTCACAATTTTCAATTGAAAACTGCACAATTTTTCACACAATTTTTAATTTTAACAAACTTAAAAATTGAAATTGATTTATCTACAGAATATACACTTGCATCATCCACTGCATGTAGACATACATTGACTAAAAATTAACTTTCTTTGATTATTTAATAGTAAAAAAGTTTTGAATTAATTTGATTACTCATTCAACAGATAGAAAAATAATTAAAAAAAATTATGAATTGATTTGATTACTCATCCAACAAATAAAAGAACTTAAAAAATATAAAAAGTAAATAAATGTAACGACTAGATTTACAGTCTTACAGGAAGCTTTGCCAAATTGTGCCTGTTAAAAAATTTGACTGTTATTTATTTTTACTTTATTTAAACAATTCAATTATTTTCAATTTTTATCTCAACTTGAACTTATTAACTCTCCCAGTAGACCTAGCCTCCTCTAGACTCTCCCATAATCCCAAGCAAGTTCTTGTTCTTACTTAAACAAAAGTTAAATGCCACTCAATTGTTTCTCTATCACTTCTCTCTTGCTCACTCATTTTTGTTTTTAACCACACAGCCACACCACAGTCCACAAGCTTTATACTTTTATTTGCAAAAAAAAAAAAATTATTTATATAAAATGTGTCACTCTCACAACAATACGTGGGAAGATGTTTTGAGTTAGATGAGAATTTTAATTTGTTAAAAAGGAGAGGAACTTCTTGATAAAAAAATTGCTGCATCAGAACTAGATCCAAATAATGTATTCATTTTCCTACCTGAGCGAAGCAAGTCATGGTGGTTTCACTTCTACCATTATTGGTTCTATTTCTACCATTTGTACTAAATGACCAAGAATGTCAATTGTTTGGTCATGTTTTAGTTGAAAAAAGTTTGAACAAAAAAGGTGAAATCACGAATCTAGTGGCGCGTAAATTTTATCAAGTCATTTTAAATGCCAAAAGTAAAAGTGGAACAGAGAATCTCAAATAGAAATATGGATACTTACCAAGCAAAACACGATGCTCAAGACCCAAAACAAACCCAAATTTTACAATATGGTTCAATGGTTATGGACCTTCTAGTACTGTAACATCATTCTAATGCAGCAATTTTTTCACATGGTGCTCAGGACCCAAAACAAACCCAAATTAAGGATAACAGACCATGCAAGAAGGATTGGCTAGGTATATTACTGCAGCAAAGCTACCTTTAACATTTATAGAAGAAATAATTTATAGATCTTTGCAAAGATTTATTCAGCCTCAATTTAAGAAAATGCTTAGAAATACATTAAAATATGATTTCAATTTCTTTTGATTGTTGGATTGGTTTTCATATGGATGGTTATTTTTGTGTGACTTTGCATTCTATTTCATAAGATTAATGGCAAATGGAGGCTAGAAAAAAAATTGCTTGCATTTTTTGAATTAGACTATTCTCATACTAGTTCAGTAATTTACTCAACCATGCTATATTCCATTGATAAAATTTTTAGCATTTCATTTGATAATGCGTCAACTAATACTGCTGCAAATGATATGTTTTTGCAAATATTTCTACTCGCATGCCTTCATGCGGCTCAAAATTTTTTTATATTAGATGTGTATGTCATATTATTAATTTAATTGTTCAAGCTGGTATGACCTATATGAATTCTTATTTAGAAAAAATTAGAAGAGTCATTTTATATATTAGAACACTTTCGAGATATCAACAATTTTTATCTACATTGAAAATTTTTAGATTGAAAAAGAGGAGATTTAACCTTGACATGGACGTTCATAGGAATTTTACATATTAATGTTACTTTCTTGTCAAAACTATTTTGAAACAATTTCTTATTTTTATAATGAGAGAATGAATAACGAAAATTGTCATATTACTTGTTATGATTAGAATGTTGCATTTAATTTTTTTTTAAATTTTTTTAAAGCCATTTTATGATAGTACTCTTACATGTTTTATTGTTTATAAGTCTACTTCATGTAAAGTGTTAAGCTAGCTGTATAATATGAGTGATGCTTTCAAGACTTTTACAGAAAATATTATGTTTAGAAATATTTGTGATGCTTTGGAGGAAAAATTTTAAAAATATTGGAAAGATATTCCCCACCTATTTATATTTATAGTAGTGTTGGATCCTACAATCAAGGAATTTGATTTAAAACTTTTAGTTGATGGTGTTACTAAAATTTTCTAACTTGGCTTGATACAATTAAGTCCTCTATAAATGAACTTCTCAATTTTTATCTAAACAAATTCAGATCAAGCATTATATATTATGATTTTCAATGAGCACCAACTTCAAATATAAATCCAGCTTACCTTTTGTTGCTCAAAAGTAAGGGTATTGCTTCTAATAATGATACTAAATGTATCGAGCGAGCTTGTTTCTGGGGTTCCATACTTTGGGACTTTATGTTCATAATGATGTCATGCTTGCTTTTGGTACTCCGGAGAAACAAATCTTGATCGAACCGATATTTGCCCAATGGATACAATCTGCTCATGGTAAAACTTCATATGGATTCGATGTACTTTTATCTTCAACTGCAAAGGTATTGTGCTACCAATCTTGAAGATTTAGTAACTTCTTTGCAATTGCAAACTCTTGATATTTTAGAATTTTGGAAGAATAAGAGTAAAACATTTTTTTTTCCTATTTTATTCATAATGGCCCGTGATCTACTAATCCCTGAAGTATTAACTTTTGCATCAGAGTCAATTTTTAATGTAGGTCTAGATGAATATCGGTCAAATTTTTCATTAGAAACGTTAGACTATTTGATGTGTTTGAAAAATTAAGAAGATGTTGAAAGCCAAGTACAACAAGATTGTAAAAATTCTTTAATAAAAGAGATTGAGACTTTGGATTTTGATCAAGAGGAAGTGGATTCAGATTATGTACACTGGTAAACATTGAACGTGCCTCTAAAGTCTAGAGACTTTCTTTCCTTATAACTTTTTGGAATAAATTTTACTAGTGGACAAATTGTGAATTTACAAATGATAGATGGTTTAGTGGGTGCCAACCTAGTTAGGATGTATTGTCAACTATAATAATGCAAATTACATGTAATTTTATTTGAACTACTATTATTGTACTTACACTTAAATTCCATTAAATGAAAATGCAAGCTTTTGATTTATAGTAAAACATATTTCATCCACAATTTTATTTTATTTTTTGTGCAAAAGGTGAAAACTATTTCGTTCACAAATGAAATATTTCGTTTGACTAATTTATGGTTTTATAGATGAAAGATTAAAGTCATAAAGTTTAGATTTATTATTTATAAAATCATGATATTTATAATTTTATTTATTAAAATTATGATATAATTCATTCATATAATAAATTATAAACATAAAACAATTTAAGTATTTTTTTAAACTAAGACTTAAATGAATCTAAAAAACCCATGGTAATAAAACACATTAAAATGATTAATTTCAAATTATTTGTAAAATTATAAATTTTAAGTTTACTTTTCATAAAAATTTTTACTTTGATATACATTGACCCACATGCTATTGATGACCCATTGACTTTTTTATGGCACGTGAGCTGTATATTAGCCTATAATGATGTGTGTTTATGATAGAATTTTTCACGTTTCGTACTTTACCCTATCTCTAATTGTGTCGTGTTTCTCACGTATTGTAGTTTAGCGTATCTTTAATTGTGTCGTGCTTTTAGTAGACCACTTGCTTAAAATTCTCAAGCCAACCCAACATGCTTGTACGTTGTGCCATGTGCCACTCGACCTATTGGCCATCTCTACGAGTGGGGGCTGCATGCCATCAAAAAATAGATAAATATTATTGTTCTTTAAGCTAAAATAAAGGGACCAATGAGAGAATAGATCAGCTAGGAATATCAATTAAAAAAGGACACGTCAGACTCCTCTATTGTTCCCTAAAAAATAATAGAATCACTACACCAATGTCCCCTCCATGGCAAAAAACTAGGACCACATGAGAGGTAGATGGATTATTTGTTCACCAAGCTTATTTTGTAGCCATCAAATGAATAGAAAAAGACAAAAATAGCCTCACATGAAGAGGGCAAACTCAATATAAAATCTCTATGTGGTCAGAGATGGCAAAATTTTGGTTTGGCCCTAGGTATGACAATGCCCAGACCTAGCCCAGATATATTTTTTGGGCACTCGACAGGCTTTTTAATATGGACTTTAAGCTCGGATTTTATATTTTATAATATTACATATACACATCTTTTTTATTTATTTTATAATTTTATAATTTTAAATTTATTTTGATGAAATAAACATGAAAATATGAATTTTAAATGTCTAAAATTTGAAATATAACTAATCAATGGGTCAAACAAATGTAATTATTTAAAATAATACATATTTTATAATATCTTCTTTAATAAAATTCGAGCTCTAGGCAGGATCCTGTGCTTATGAAGTGATGCCCAGGAGCACCAGCCTCATCCCTAGACTGGGTATTACCCAACCTGCATTGCCTGAGTTCGATTTGGTTTCAGGCTAGATGGTATTCTTGATTTTGACATCCATGTTTATGTTAAAAGGACGAAAGTGTCACTAGAGCTCATAACCTATAAATTTAGCTTTAGACAAAAAAAAGTGTCTTTTTTTTATCCGATTTCTTGAAAGGCTTATTTATCTTCTTCTTCGTCAAATTTTGTATCTCCAAGGAAGATTTTAACCACCTCACCTTTGAAAGGAGCTTTTCTTTTATTCTTCTCTTAGAGAACTTTCTAATCTCATAGGACCCACATCTTGCCATGTTATTATTCACTATAAATAATCTTTAATAAAGTTTAATATTGTAAACCAACTCATGTAATACTTCATTTTATATAATGGATCAGAGATAACTTACTCTTTTGGACATAAATCAAAGGCCAAACCATGTAAAATCTTATGTGTTGTTTATTATTTATACTTTTTTTTTCTACTTATTATAATGGTTTTGATGCCATATCATATTTCACATATGAGCTCACCTGGTTATATCACGAGCTCTATTGAGCTCCCCAGATAAGCTCTCCAAAGTTATCTCCAGACTGCACCTGAGGTACCACTGAGCTATCTTAAGCTCCACATATAAATGAACTCCTATGTGCTCCACTAAACCCTCCATATTATTCCAAACTCAAAACATCTTAGTTTACCTCCCAAATCACTTTAGCTATATCACCTACCTTAAATAATAGAAAAATATACCCAAACCTTGATTGGTCTAATCTCTACCTAAATATAAATTTATTTGTTTGAGTTAGATTTAATTTATATCCAGTGAGAATAACTACTAAATAGTTCAAATAGGATCCAATAGCAAAACAGATTTCAAAATTTTGCTTAAGATAACACGTGCTAGTTATATAATGATTATGATTTGAGCTATTTTCACCTAGATTGATCTTATAAATGAGTGCTACCTATTTATTCTATGTACTCATGAGAGGGTGGCTAATCTTCTCAAAATTTTCCTCATGGATGTGATTGAATGATTTGCTCTCACTATGCATCATGAGATGTGATTGAACAATCTCTTAAATTTCTTTGTTAGTATAGATTATTAGATGAATGATTTATCTTTATTGCCATGTGGTCGTGAATGAATGGTTAACTACGTAACTAATAGCTTACTCTAATCATTTACTCGATTATCTCTTTTTTTCACTTATATGAGTTTCTAAATATTATGTAAAATCATTGTGAGATCTAAAAGGTACCCTATGGCGCGCGGTGAGTTCCATTTATGAACATGTATTTGTAAATATTGTGTAAAGACCTTATGGGGACCTCAGATGTACCCCACAATGGTCAGTTATAATTTATGAATATGTGCTTGTAAATATTATGTAAAGACCTTCAAGAGTACTCCGCAGTAGTCAGTTCCATTCACAAATATGTGTTTATAAATATTATATGTAGGCCTTATGTGGACTTCAGTGGTTTCCTATAATAGGCAATTATCCTCTTTTAATTCTAAAAAATCTGTATGATATGAGTGTTAACTTCTTAGAGTAACTCGTACCAAGTCATCTAATAACCTGAACTATTATTACGTAAAGGGATATTATTTATGAATGCATGTCGTTTTCTTATATTAAGTGCATCCCTCTTTCTCATTAGAATCTTCCTTATAATATGAATGAATGCTTAATCTTTGACCGTGAATGTTATTATATTAATTAAGAATAGCTCCATGATTAATGTATGAATAAGTTGTCTATTCACTGATGATTGCTTATGTATTAATAACCTTTACTAACTATTTGCCATATTTGATATTTTTGAACTTATGCTCTAACCTACTATAGTGTTGGAGATTTATATAGCTTGAACATCTGAGGAATAAAAATGGAACACCTGACCTGTGCTAACAGATAGACATTTTAAAGGTAAAAAAAAAAAAAAGATATAGAGGATAAATAAATGCCGTGTTCTAGAAAGAACTTGAGAATACGGTAATTTAAAAGGAGATATAAAGGCCAGATAAGACTTCTTGAACAAAATCGTCGTCGTAGGAGGACAACAAAGTAAGGTACAACTAACTTGAAACTAAAATCAGCCATAAGTTCCATACAAGTTGGCAACAAGAGTTGGCTAGCTAATCATAAATATGAGTGAGCCAAAAGTGTTGGTTAACGAAGAACAGAAATTGAGTTGGCCACGTGTATTAGCTAACCTATAAAAGAATAGAATGACTAAATCAAGGCAATAATCACTTTCAATTTCAAACCCATCAATGGGAAATTTACAATAGCCATAATGTTAAAATAGAACTCAAGTGTTCTTATATGATAATACAGGTTAAGAGAACCGATGAGGAGTTCGCATTACTCTATTATGCCTTGCAAAGTGCCGCTTGCGATTAATTTATTCGCCATGATTGATGGATTTGATATTGAATTCTTATTGATTAATTGAATTGGCATAGATGATAATTATCTCCAATTATTATTATGCCGATGAGAGTTGAGCTCTTTCGACTATTTATTTGATTGGATTAAATATTCTGCTTTATAGCCATGTGAGATATTGCTAAACGAAGCTAAGTTTTTTTTTTTTTTTTTATGAATGATTGATTAGTTTCTTTTGTTAAGTGGATTGAGAGCTCCTATCCTATAGGAGTATTTTTTATCCTATTGATATATGATTTTATGATGAGCATGCATTGTAAAAATCATGAAAGTAGTTAAATTTCCATGAATATTTATTACATGGGCAAATATATCTTTTGTTGATGAGGTAATTGATGACGGATACCACCTCAGAGGTGTAAGATTCTCTAGAAAGGAAAATCAGATCCCTCAAAGACAGGGATGAAATCAGTCAGGTGAGAAATCAAGAATCCTCAAGATGATAAATATGGAAACCTTGATTTAAACCGTGATTGTGTCAAAACCACCAAGCTAACAAGGCTAAATGTCTGGATGATGCTTATCACCAAGAAGGAATCACAGAAACATTGCAAGAAATAGACAAAAACGTTGGCCACAAGGCCACTACACTCACAACACCCCCAAAAGTAGGGGAAGATCACCCACTCTGAGAATCATGCCTCATTTTCTTCTCCATTAAGATATTTTTAAGGAATTATTGCCATGGGAAAGGTATGAACACTCAAGCAAACTAAAACACTTTGACTTTAATTCCAAAGGCAATATACTGACTTAAGCATGGGAGTGGGCATGCTGGAGACCTCCGCCTCTAGCCCCATTTTACTCTTTTCTTGTTTGTTACTGTGTATGCAGGTTACCTCCATCTGTTGAACTTGGTTTGACCCCAGTCGGGAAAAAATTAAGCATCAATAGTTGGCCCTAGAAGGAGGGCATTCTGAAAATACAATTTCAATTCAGACATGATGCAATCACAAATGCTACAATCTCTAACTTCACAGTGGTAGCAGGAGGAAGGTCTTCCAAAAAATAATGACCCGAATGAAGTAGAGTCACTACCACCCGATCCAAAAAGCTCGCATCAAGTCCCAACTCGGAGTCCGCATTCTAGTTTGATGGAGTGAGATTGGGAATATCAATTTAATGAAATGGGAAAAAGAATGGAGCAATGAATGCAAAGAACATAAGACAAAATCAAAGGACCAATTTCAACTCCAATTCAGGCACACCAAAGTGACCACCAAGAAAGAGATTCAAAACGAGATGAGGCAACAAAGTTAGACACACCTATTGTAAGTCAAACATAGCCGGAAGAAGTGCACACAGAGGCGCAAATTGTCGGGCCTAGTTTTGCAAAAGGAGAAGAGCTCACTGATGAAGTCAAGGTTAAGATGGAATAATTGGAGTGAAAATCTAAGCTAGGAAAAATAAGGACCTAAATTTGAGGAATAAGAAACAATGTTTATAAATGAACTGAAGACTGAGAAAGGATGGATGTTATGAAGCCACCATTTACAGATGAAATCATGGATATGCCACTGGTCCAAGGTTCAGGTTGCCACAAACAGGTTTGTATAGTGGTCAAAGGGACCCTACTAACCATTTGGAATCATATAGGTCATGGATGGAGTTGTAGGGAGCTTCAAAAGCAATTATGTGCAAATTAATTTTTACTCACCTTGATAAGATCAACTAGGCCATGGTTCAAACAACTCTAGCCAAGGGGTATTAGCTCGTTTTCACAGCTCTCAAAACAATTTGTATCACAATTCATCAGAGCAAGGCATTAGAAAAAGCCATCGACCTATTTACTATCATTCATACAACATGTTAATGAAAGTCTTAAGGATTCTGTTGTGCGTTTGAATGCTGATGGTACAAGTAGAAGGTACAATGATGGAGTGGCATTAAATACGATGATGGTGGGTCTCAAGCTAGGAAAATTCCTTTGGTCACTTCTAAAAAACCCACTTCATACCTACACCAACCTCCTGCGTAAGGCACAAAGATATTCAAGTGCGAAAAAATGCTATTCTGCAAGACACAAATTTGAACTGCTACCATTTATAAGATTACCAACTTTAAAAAAATGTAGAGGGAGCAACATTTCGCTGTTGATAAGCCGCAAGAACACCGCACCTTCCGAGATAAAACTCGACCAATATTTTGTTCACAGTTCAGGCACTTAACCCTATTGAACACCACTAGAGACCATATCTTAATGCACATAAAGAACAAACATTATCCCAAGTGGCCAAGCGCACTAATCGCCCCACCTATAAAAAGAGATAGATCGAGGTATTATTACTTCCACAAAGATCACGAGTATGACACTTCAGAATGTTGGGCACTCAAAAAGCAGATTGAGGAATTGATTAGGCAAGGGAAGTTGAAGGAGTTTATAGAAGACACAAACATCGAGAAAAAACCTAAAAAATACGAAGACAGTAAAGAAAAAGAGAAAGCTTCAATCTAAATCAAACACATATTTGGAGGGGGTTGTTGACGAAGGGTATGTCACAAACGGTAATAAAATGCCAAGCTAGAGAAGTGATACATAGTTATTACCCCTAATAAAGTATTTAGATTGCATCATATGAGATCACCTTCACTGAAGTAGAGGCAACAAAGGTAAAATTACCCCACAATAATGCATTAGTAATCACATGATGGTGGTAAATTATCAAGTACACTGAATTCTGGTGGACAATGGGAGCTCTGCTAACATATTTTACATGGAGATATTTGGGAGGATAAACATTAGTAAGGACAAGCGAGGCCGATTAAAACACCCTTAATGGGTTTCGAAGGTGAAAATGTCATAGTTGAAGGGGGAATACTACTACCAGTTACAATAAGGGAGGCACCAGATCAAGTTAAGCCTATAATTGATTTCTTAGTTGTAGATTACACTTCTGTTTATAATATGATTATGAGAAGATCTTTCTTAAACTCCATCAAGGCAAACATATCGACCTATGCTCTAACTAAAAAGTTCGCACTTGGAAGTAGAGTGGACACAGTCAGGGGAGAACAACGAACAACTAGAGAAAGTAACGCCTTAGCTGTGAAAAGTATCAGCCTCAAGGTGGGGGATTCATCGAACTTGACAGGGAAGCATAAAAACTGAGTTCTTTGCCTTGATATAGAAATCCCTTGAAGACAATTAACCATAGAACCGAAGGAAGTAATAAAAAAAGTGAATCTCGAGAAAAATAAAATCTCTAGGGTGATAAAAATTAGAGGAAGCCTCGAAGAAGGGATACGAGAAAATCTGATTGATTTCCTAAAGAAAAATAAGGATGTGTTTGCATAGAGTCACGAGGATATGCCAGGAATATCACCAGATCAAATAATGCACTCCTTAATGTCAGCCCAAATTGTCTACCGGTTAAACAAAAGAGGAAAACGTTCAACCAGGAATGCAACGAAGTAATTTAAGCAGAGATGAAGAAGTTGCTAAAAGTAGGGTTTATTAGGGAAGTACTTTACCCAAATTGGATTTGGTTAGGAAAGCAAACATGTAGTGGCAGATGTGTTTAGATTTTACCGACCTCAATCGAGCTTGCCCTAAGGATAACTTTCCGCTTTCTAAAATAGACTAGTTAGTTGACTCAATTGCTGGAAATGATTTGCTAACTTTTTATGGATGCCTTTTTAGGTTATAATCAAATACATATGTCCCTGGCAGATCAGGAGAAAACATCCTTCATAACAAATCAAGGGTTATATTGTTACAACGTGATGCTATTTGGGTTTAAGAATGCGAGTGCCACTTACCAATGCCTCGTGAACATTATGTTTAAGGATAAAATTGGGAAAACGTTGGAAGTCTACCTAGATGATATGTTTGTTGAAATTTAGAGATGAGTTGACTATGTACACCACCTAGAAGAGACATTTCTAATTCTCAGATAGTACTAGATGAAATTGAATCCAAACAAATGCACATTTGGGGTGACTTCAAGTAAGTTTCTTAGTTACCTGGTCCACAACCGAAGAATCGACGCCAACCTTACCAAGCTGCATGCAATTTTAGAGATAAATTCCTCCTCTAACAAGAAGGAAGTGCAAAGTCTGGTGGGTAGATTGGCCGCTTTGAGCCATTTCATTTCGCGATTGACGAATAAATGCACCTCTCTATTTAAAACTCTTAAGGTTACTAATAACTTCACCTAGAGCAACGAATGCAAGGTGGCCTTTGAGGGATTGAAAAAGCACCTCATACATACTCCAACCTTGGTGAAACCATTAGAGAATGATGAGTTGGAGTTATACATGGCTGTGTCAAAGGCAATTGTAAGTGTGGTACTATTGAGAAGTGAAATGGATGCCCAATTTCTTATATATTACATCAGCCTGAATCCTGTTACACAGATATAGAGAAACTAGCACTAGCGTTGGTAGTATCAGTTAGAAAATTACAACCATACGTCTTGGCCTACACTATCAAAGTCTTAACCGACATTCAAGAAAGTACTAAGGAGACCTGACATTTTGGGAGGATGGTATAATGGGCAATAGAACTAAGTGAGTTCGACATCAAGTATATCCCCCGGCAAGGCAATCAAAGGGCAAGCAATTGCAGACTTCGTAGCCGAATTGTGTATGTTATATGTTGATGGATCAACAAATTCCCATGGGAGTGGAGCAAGACTAGTATTAATCATACCTAAAGGAAACTAGTTATCTTATTCTCTAAAGTTTGAACTGAAGGCTTTGAATAACTAAGCGGAGTATGAAGCTTTGATAGTTGGCCTAAATTTAGCTATTGTAGTGGGAGTAAAACGAATCTCAATTTATAGTGATTCACAGTTAGCTGTCAATCAGGTTCACAACCAATTCCAAGCCAAATAAGGAAATATGAAGGCTTACTTAGATAAGGTAAGAACGATGCTGGAAAATTTTGGTAAGTGGCAATTGACCCAGATCTCCAGAGGAGAAAACTAGCATGCTGATGTGTTAGTAAAGTTAGCACCGTCTTTGCCAACTGAATTCGCCATGTTAGCGATGAATGAAGCGGTAAAATCACCCAGTATAAATTAGGGACTGTAGGCGAGAAAGTTGAGACTTCGAGCAACTAGATACGTGATCATTGGAGAAACACTTTATAAAAGAGGCTTCTCAATGCCTTACCTAAGGTGTATACTACTAGAAGAGGCGGAATGTATCTTAAAAGAGGTACACGAAGGAATAGGTGGTAACCACGTAGCTAAAAGGTCCTTAGCATAGAGAATTGTCAGACATGGGTATTATTGGCCATCCATGGAAAAAGACTGTATTGATTTCTTTAGGAACTGTGATAAATGTCAGAAAAACCTCACTGTACCCAGACAACCACCTCAAATGCTAACCCAATGAGCAGCCCATGGCCATTGATGTGATAGCCCTAGTTGAAGTAGGGCTCAATACGCAAATGATCATTTATTACCGGTATGAGGAAAATTAATAACTCTTTTAGTTGGATAAAGATCTAATTGAAGAAAGAAGAGGAAATGCAGCATAAAGGTTGCAGCATACCAGAAAAGAGTTGTCAGGTACTACAACACAGAAGTTAAACTGCTAGGTTTTGTAACCTCCGTAACTGATCTAAAGAAGATAGAAACCGTGGGAGTAGAGGAAGCATTAAGCCCTAACTGGGAAGGACCGTACAGAGTCATCAAGGAAATGACCTCAAGGACATATATTCTGGCAGAAATAAATGGAAAACAGCTAACTCGACCCTGAAACATAGAGCATCTTAGTCGTTACTACGCATGAACTCCCAAATAGGTTTTTCTTTTCCTTGTTAGCATTTTAATTATTTGCTTTTGAAAATGACCAATTGAGAAGTTTCCATGAGAGATGTGATAAGTTAATAGTTTGTTTGCATTTTGTTTGTGCCTTTGGACCCCGCATTGGTATCACCTATACGAGGTGGTTCAGTTTAAGAAAGTCTTTTAAGTTATTGTTAGTCATTTGTTATTTATGGCTCCAGAGAACACACTGGCTCCAACTATGCTAATTGAGCCAGTTCAAGTTAGGAGAGAGTCTTCTTTTAAAACTTATAAAATAAATGTTCATGTATTCTTGTGTACATTTATACATTTCCCCTCTTTATGTTATAACACTATCATAAGACACCATATGGGATCCCAGAGAAAGTTCCAAACACCTTACGAGGCAACCATAACACATCCCTTGAGGCACAAAAAACATAGCCTTCCGAGGCAAGAAACCAGAAATGCCTTACGAGGCTTGAAAAATAATGCCCTAATCAAGGCAGAACCATAAACCCCTAATTAAGGCTTGAAAAATATTGTCATAATCAAGGTAGAATCATATAGCCCTAATCAAGGGTTGAAAAATGATGCTCTAATCAAGGCATAATTATATAGCCCTAATCAAGGCTCTAAAAAAAGCTATTCTAATCAAGGCAGAATCATATACCCCTAATCAAGTGTTGAAAAAAGTTATCCTAGTCAAGATATAATCACATAGCCTTAATCAAGGCTTGAATAATGTTGTCCTAATCAAGGTATCATGGTCATTTTACAATGAACGAGAGTTCAGACAGCAAAACGGACATCACTTTTGAACTCAGGATAGTCGAAAACCTTAGGAGGAGCGTAAAAGGAAAAATGGCATTGTTCACATGTACGGTACTGTCTACGTTACTTTTCACGACACTGTTCACACATACGGAATGATGATGTGGCATTGATCGATAATGTGGCATTAACTAATGAAGTGTCACGATTCTATTGGACTAAAATTCTTATGTACTGTTGATCGGTGATGTGGCAGCATGTTAGTGGACCAAAAATCGCACGTACGGTACATGCATATACACAGGTCCCTCGAGCAATAATCAGTGATGGCGGTGCCCACTTTTGTAACAAAGCATTCAAAGTTCTTTTGACAAAGTATTCCATCACTCACAAAGTGGCGATCCCATATCATCTGCAAACTAGTGGCCAAGTTGAAATCTCCAATCAAGAAATAAAGCACATATTTGAAAAGACGGTGAGGCCAAACAGAAAAGATTGGTCATTAAGACTTGATGATGCATTATGGGCATATAGAACGGCTTTCAAGACCCCGATTGGGATGTCACCCTACAGGCTAGTGTATGGAAAAGCTTGCCACCTACCTGTGGAACTCAAGCATTGTGCATACTGGGCCATCAAGAAATTCAACTTTGACATGCAGCAAGCTAGCTCAAAAAGAAGATTACAGCTGGCAGAACTTGAAGAAATTCGCAATGATGCGTATAAAAATACCAAAATTTACAAGCAGCGAATGAAAGTCTTTCATGACAAGCAAATTATGAGAAAATCTTTCACTCTAGGTCAGAAAGTGCTTTTATTCAATTCTCGCTTGAACTTATTTCCAAGTAAGTTACGCTCTCAATGGTCTGGCCCTTTTGTTGTTCACACTGTTTTTCCACATGGAGCAATTGAAATTAAGGACCCAAAGAACGGGGTCACGTTTAAAGTTAATGGTCAAAGATTAAAACCATATTTAGAGTACCAACCACATGGCGAAGACACCGAAATAAATTTGAGTGACCCACCAGATTTGAATTGAGATTTTTCTTTCTTTTCGGTGATTTGATTTTTTTTTCTTTCTTTTTACTATTTTTTTGCTAATTGAAATTATTTTTGCATAAGTGTGCTTGCTTAACCATTAAGTCTTCTCTTATCATTGTTAATCATGAGTGCCATAGCTAAACAGATCCTCATGGACATTGTTAGACAACTTCAACGTGTAAAATCTCATCTCAACGTGTAAAATCATATTTAGGCTCTACAACCACCAGAGTTAGTATCCCATGTTGAGGATTTAGAAAGCCAACTCAGAGACATTGAGGGAGGTGTCTACAACATCCAATTGGATCTTGAGGTAAATTCAATAAGAGGACGATTGTAATTTTCTTTGTGTGTTTTAGTTTTTTTTTTCTATTTGTGTGCTTTAGTTTATTACCCCAGTGAAGTGGCAGATAATGGTACTCCATGATAATCAAGTCGGTTACTTCAGTTTCCTATAATAACTGATATTCTGAGACGAATGAGTGGATAGAAACGAGATTTTAGCAAAGCTTCACAATCGATTTCCTTCACTTCCTCAGAATGCCCTCTTTACAATCCATAAAGCTCGGTCCGAACGCATGTGATTGTTTATGAGGAATAACATACCTGCTGACATTCGCTGGTTAATCGAAGCCAAAGTACGATTGGCAGGTGAGTTGCCTCCAAAATTTATTGCATACATGCCTGGTTGTGGTAAAGGAAATTATGCAAGAAAACTAAGAGCTCGAAGAATTTCTATTGCTTGTCATAAGTGTGCCAGAATGAAATGCGATAAAAAATCATGTTCTTTAGGAATGGTGTCTGATAACAGGGAAGATAAGATTCAATTCATTAGGGATGGCTTGAATAAGGAGTCGTTGGATGATATCCTTTTGTCTCTTGAAATGCATCCCAGTGGATATGTACAAGCAGCGATTCTCCATTTATGGCCATTATTCTAGAAAGAGCATGCACGATATAGTCTCGGGAATCTGACTATAAACGACCATGTTTGCCAGTTTATAAGAAAACTGGATGGGAAGCCTATCCTCGACCTATAAGGGGCGTTCAAGTCATTTCTGAACGTAAAACCAGAGGAAGATGTGAGCCACAGTCGCAACTCTCTGTAAATATCATTTTACTTCACAGTTATTTATTTCACTATTGTTTTATCATTTGCATTATTGTCTTTAATAATTTTATTTTATCATTGTTTTTTTTCCTTTTTACTATTTACTTTTTTACTCTCGAGCCATGTGCTTTACGCGTTAATCGACACTGACACGCCACCTCATACACAGCTGTGACCCACTGTCACCAAGATTCTTAAATATGACTTTTTGTTAAGCACTCACAAATTATTTTTGAGAAGTATCCGAATGGAAACTACTCCCAATAAACAATTCAAGAACATTTGTGTGCTTTCTGGATTTAATTATGGCAAACATAAAGCGTTCGTTGAGGTAGCCATAGATCTTGGTCGAAGCATAGCAGAAAGAAAATTACACTTGGTGTATGGAGGAGGTAACTGAGGATTATCAAAATTGGTCTCAGAAGCTGCTTTTGTCATAAGAAATCAAGTGCTAGGCATCATCCCAAGAGCCCTAAAACCTTTGGGTAGTTTGTCTGACTCACAGACTGGAGAAGAGTTAGTCGTCTCAGGTATGCAAGAAAAAATAATTGAAATGCTTAATCATGTTAATGCTTTTATTTTCCTACCAGGAGATCTTGCAATACTAGAGGCACTTATCACATTAGCATCTTAGGCTCATATGCACATTCATCAGAAACTCATTGGTTTTTTAAATGTCAATAATTTTTATGATGGCTTCATAGCATTTCTTAACCATGCAATAAAAAACTATTTCATTCCCTCCACAGTGAAAAAGCTTTTTATTTGTGCTCACACTGCTAATGAGCTACTTGATCTGTTACAAGCTTATAGACCAGAGCCAGAACCCATGACCTTTGCGTTGGAGCGTCCAAATAATGATTGTAACAGTAGCCACAGTAAGAAGTACAAATTAGATTTAACTCTCCGCTTGTAAATATTTTCTTCTGTGTTGCACCACCCAGGTGATATCTTCTAAACTCTACTTCTTTGCTTTAAAACATTGAGGACAATGTTTCGTTTTGGTTGGGGGGAGGGAATAGTTGACAATTGTGGAATCTTGGTTAAATTTTTACTGATTTTTTATTGTAGACACTAACCATGGCTAACTTTTTGTGTTGAAGATGGCTGAATATGGAGTGTAGTTACTCTAGAAACGTATCTTCTTTCATTTGAAACAAAAATAAAAAACTAAAAAATAAAAAATAAAAAACAAAAAAAATCCAAACATTTTCTTTTTCTTTATTAAGTTTTGACAATCATTTTTCTTCTTTTTTCTAATTTCTCCTTCATAAATATACACTTTCAAATTTTTGAGTTGAAAATGGCTGAATATGGAGTGTATTGACTCTAGAAACGCATCTTCTTAGTTAAAAAAAAAATATTTTCTTTTTCTATCATTTTAAGTGTAACTTTTCTAATTAGCTTTTCTGCATCATTTTTACATTTCTACATGCATATTTTCTTTTCATGTTTAGAATAGATTGGGGGGTAGACTGTCGTTTAAAAAAAATTGTGTGATTTGTTTTAAAATTGAATGACATGATGATTTTTAAATTTTAGTATTTGTATTATCTTTGGTCTTAAGTGATGTTACGCTATGTTTGCTGCTCTACATGTTAATATCGGAGACAAATATGAGTTGCTTGAAGGAATGCACATATCATAATAAATTGCAAGTGAGGTTTTGAGCATGTTATTTTTCTTGGAGAGTAACCCTTTTTGCTCATTCTTCATACAGCTTAGTAGTTTATTATTTTATACATGATCTCTAGATTTCCTTTGAGTCAATCCTAAAAAAAAAGAGTTAAATAAAAAAAATGTGTGTTGCTACATCTTGAGGTCCATCTAACTAGTAGATATGGAAGATTATTTAGAGCTCTAAAAGACTATGGAAGGGCCATCTTTGATCTGTTTGAGCCTTTCTAGCCATCCTTTTTATGAAATATCCATAGTTAACCCTTTTGAGCCTTTAAAAAAAAAACTTTTCTTTATCAACTTATCATCTCGACCTACTCCAATTTGGAGTATTACCCGATATCTTACAAGTTCCATCACCTATTTATGTTTGAGAAAAATGTAAATAATTATTTTGTTAAGTGAAGTTGTGCCAAACAAAAGCAAAAAACAAAAAAACAAAAAAAAATTGTTGTTTAAAATATATATATATATATATATATATATATATATATATATAATAAATAAGCAAAATGCACCTTGTAATTTCCAAAATATATCTATTTTTTCTCAAACATATATTTTATTTTTCCTATTTTCCTTAATTTGTTAGTCATGTCCCTAGCCTACGTTACGTCCTAATAAAATTCCTTCTTGATTTTAGGGATTTATAATCTGAAGTAGAAGCTAGTTTTATGGGCTAAAACGATGTAGTGGTGCATAAAAAAAAAGAAACAAAAGAAAAAAAATGAATACATTGGGTTGATTAGCATTTTGTTTGACTTGAAATCGTATTATTTCTAAACTGAGGGCATATTTCTTTCATCTTGGTGAGAGTGTGTGATATTACTTCTTTATTATTTTCTCTCAAATTTAGCATTCATTGGAGTGACTATTTTTATTAGGTTCAATTTCCTTGTGAGAGTGTCACTATTTCCAGTGAGATTTTGGGGTTTGACATGTCATTCTTGAAAGTAGTTGTGAAAAAGTCTATTCGGTTGATTCATGTGGATGGTTGATGTGGATGTGATGTTTCTGTAGACTGGAGATAATGCTTATATTTTTATTTGATTGTTATCATTAGTCTGATTAAATAAATACGAGCGTTTAAAAAAAATCATTTGGATTTGAATTTTGTTTTCGCTTTATTTGCTAGGGACTAGCAATAAGCTGGTTGAGGGGTGTGTTGAGTGTTAGAAAATGTATATTTATAAAGGAAAAAATCGTCATTTTACATTTCAAGTCTTACTAACACTTCTACTTTTATATATTTTAGTCCCTTGTAATTTAATTATGTGTATTTTATTTTAATTAAGTATTTTATGTATTTTAGCGGCATCATGGTCATTTTACAATGAATGAGAGTTCAGACAGCAAAACAGACATCACTTTTGAATTCAGGACAGTCGAAAACCTTAGGACGAGCATAAAAGGAAAAATGACATTGTTCACATGTACGGTACTATTCACATTTATGGTATTGTCTACATTACTGTTCACACATACAGACCGATGATGTGGCATTGACCGATGATGTGGCATTGACTGATGAGGTGTCACGATTTTATTGGACTAAAATTCTTATGTACTGTTGATCGGTGACATGGCAGCATGTTAGTGGACCAAAAATCGCGCGTACGATACATGCATATACACAGGATTATTTACAATCAAACCGCGTCACTATTCAAGCCGGTTGACTGTTCAAACCGCATGGTCAAACCATGTCACTGTTCAAACCGCGTGGTCAAACCGCGTACTGTTGACTGATGACATGGTACAATCTTGAGCGTCCAAACTGTTTTTAATCTGATGGCCATGATTTACTCAATATATCTATAAAAAAGGGGGCCTCCCCCCTAATTTTGCATCCCTGAATTCATTTTTACGCTCGATTTTCTGTAATTCCTTCTCCATCTTGTATTTTGTACGTATTTTAATAAATTCTCATTTTGCCCATAGTTCAATTATGAGTAGTTAATTTTCTTTCAAACTTGGGTTGAAGGTGAAGTCTCAACATGTGTCATGGGCTTTATTTGGTAAATTTAATTTCTCTTCTCCACTAATTATTGTGGATGTTTTGACTTTTCGTTGACAAATAGTAATAATTTTGTCTAGATACCGCTCTGGTTTCACCGGCTCCCTAGTACAAGGTTATTATTATTTGGCACAATAAGCCCTTAGTACCATATTGATTAGAGTGTGGTTTATGAGGTGTAGAAATCTCCCTCATGATTTAATTGGCATTAATAAGGAATATTTAGCCCATGGTGCATGTTGATGCAAATCCAAATACCCAAGTACGTCATTTTGATAGATTTTCACTTCAATTTATTCCCGCCATTTCAATTTGAATTTTATGATAATTTAAATCACTTCCACTATAAATCCAACCACCCACATAGAAAATTAATTCTACCTATAATTAAAATCCACATCCTCATGGGATCGACACTTGTCACCATTAATCTATTCTATAATAGATTCGTGCACTTGTGAGTTCAATAAAATTTGCACATGTGAGTTCAATAAAATTTGCACATGTGAGTTCAATAAAATTTGCACAACAATACCAACAAAGTGTTGGCTCCACTGGCAATGGAGTCCCCTTAAGTGGCTTAACTGGGTTTGCTCCCCAGTGCAAGTCTCAGGGAAGTCGCCTTTGTTGGGAGAACCTGTACCTCCAGATTCGAGCGGAGACTTCTAGTCTGGGTTGTGGTACGGGCTTAAAAGTGTCTTCCACAGTTGGGGCCCTCCCCAGGATACCTCGTGGTGAAGATAAAAAAAAAAATTTGCACAACAATAACAGACCAAAAAGATTAAAACATAATTTCTAAAGTTTTAAAGACCGGTAAAGGAAAGGAAATCAGTCTTAATAACTCTGTGGAATATTGCCTGGGTAGATAGCAACCAGAGGTGGAATACTCAACGAAGACTCATCTCCCTCTTTAGAGTAGGTTGTGACTGAGTACGAGATGGTTTACCTTGCTGACCTGACACTCTATCATCCTCGTTTCTAGTTAGTTTATCATCTGAAGACAGAATTAAGTTGTCCACTTGAGGAGCTTCAGAGTAATTGTCATCCACTAATTTCAAATCCCACTCGAGGTAATGATCCTTCACCACCCTCTTGCAATCATTGACCCTAGAGAAGAACTCTTCATCTTTCATCTACTTAAACTTAGCCGATTGGAGGTAAGCCTTAATGTAGCTCTAATAGCTGCCCTCGAGCTGTTCCCACAGCCGAGCTATCTCTTTATCTTTACTCCTAATCACCACATCGCTGATATCATTCTCCAACTTGAGAGATTCATGGACAAACTTAAAGGATGCTAACTCGGTCCTCAGCTGGATAACTTCACCAACAATCTTATTCTTCTTATTCCCAGCTTTGGAACATTCACCCTCTGAATCGCGATACAAATTATATGTTTAAATTATGTTCATGGTGATCTATTAGAATACAACAAGGAAATCTTAATCAGTATTTAATAGTGACATAACAAATGATCAATTTAAAAGAGAATTATGAAGTTGACCTTATAAGCATTGCCTATGAAGGCAAAGAATAAAACCACTAGGTCAATTTGCCTTGAATGGAGAGATTCTTGATGAGAGAATGCCCTCTTCAGGGAAGAAAGGTTAGCAAGATCATGCTCAAATTCATTATGCTAGAAGGTCCGGTTAGCCAAGTCATCAAACATAAGGGCTAAAGTGTGCTCAGGTGATCCCAGGCCAGATGGCAAGTGAGTTTTCTTCCCAACATGTGAGGTACTAGCAGGGACAAATTGGGTCGAAGGAGCTTCTAAAGACTATGACTAAATCGAAGAGAGAGGAGCTGTGTGGTGCTTTCGAGAAGACGAATCTCCAAGTGGCAAGTTGGCTAGCCTCTTTCTACCACTGATTTAATGTATGGCAAATCCACCACAAATTTAAAAGTATAAGAAAGAAAATTATGAATGCTCACAAAGGAAAATAAGCGCCTCACTTACCAGTAGGGATAAGGCCGAATTCTTGGTAGGAAGTCCATATGAATAAAGAAAGTACGTCTAATTACAGGAGGTTAGCTCACGCACGAGGTGTGGAAAGCCAAGTGATGTCCTCATAATTTATCTATTATTTTAATGCTTCCATAACTTAATTTTATGTTAAATCATATTAATTTTTATCTTAATTTTTTTATTTTGTCATAGTAGGAATACTGGGAATATTTAAGTGAAAGGAATTGAAAAGAGGAAACAAATTAGAGTATAATGGAAATAATGTGGAAGCAAAAAGTAAAGAAATAAAAAGCCAAATCAAGGAAGATTGAATTTAAGCATCATGCAGGCAATCACGTGAAGAATAAAGGAGGAGAAGAAAAGGTCAATTGGCTATTAATTTCAAGCTAGTCATGTAGAGGGCATTTGACAATTTAAATGGCAAGCTTAGCATATATTAAAGGAAGCAAATATTTTGGCATTGTTTTAAATGGCTATTCACGTGCATGGGCTTAAAAGTGGCGACTGGGCTTTTGTCTTTCTTTCCTTTCCATGTGAGGATTTAGGGCACACAATAAAAGCACTATAAAAGCTATACTTGCTGGAGAATTAAGAAGAAGAAGGTAGCCGCACAAGAAAAATTGAAGCCAAGAGAAAAACAAATAATAGAGCAGCAGCCGCAAGTCTTGAGCAAAAGCCAAGAGTAGCAAGAACAATTTGGATGAGGAGGAAGACGCATTAATTCTTGAGTTTTTCCTTTCTCTCTTTTCTATTATCTTGCTTGAATGTTTCCAATTAAATTCATGAATTCTCTTTATATTCCCATGAACTAATTTATTTTACTAGGGCTACGATGTAGCATAACTATGAAGATTTAATTCCATAAATCTGTGTTATTTTTAATTTATTATTCCATGGTTAAGTGTTCATTATTGTGTTTAATGCTTTTAAATATCTGACCAATATTTAAATGATTTGAGAATACATAATGAGACCGAGAGTAGATTTATGTATTTTTGCTCTGTGTAATGGATGCCATGAATTGAACGAAAGACAGAGATGTGCCAACATGATTCATGCAGTTTTTCTAAGAGTTTCCTTAGAGCTTAATGAATCTTTACATATTTAAATTCACATAAAGATATAGTGGGTTAATATGTGGAGATATTTTTGATATTACTCGAGAGATGATATTGAATAGATTAGGGAAATTCACTATCAACATGGATAATAAACTTTAATAGCATAGATGGAGGATTAAATTGGATTGGTTATGGTGAAATTGGATGTCCTAGTGTTTTAATCTCTTGGTATTTTTTATTACTGCCTGCATTTTTATTTAATTTTTAGTTATTTTATTTTATTTTATTTTAATCTAAATTCGCTTATTCGATTGTTCAAATAAATTAGGGTTAGAATAATTTCGTTAGCTAATATGACATACAATCTCTGTAGGACGATACTCTACTCTTCATTATATTACTTATGCCAACTAGTACACTTGCTAATTTATGCATCAAGTTTTTGACGCCGTTGTCGGGGATTGTTTGGATTGGTATCGATACCAACTAACCTTAGTTTGATTTGAATTTTATTATTATTATTATTATTTTCGTTTTCTTGTTTAATTTTATGAGACATTCAAGAAGTTTTGATTTATTGCCTTTTGATCCAGAGATTGAACGCACTTGTAGAAGGCTTTATAGAGCAAGGAGAGAAGCTTTACAGGAGCAACAACTAATCATGGTTGATGAAGCATTACAAGAAAATGAGGATGCGAGACCTTTAAGAGATTATGATGTGCCTACAGTTAACGATGCTCATTCAAGCATTGCACGCCCTATCGTTCAAGCATTGCACGCCCTATCGTTCAAGCAAATAATTTTGAAATTAAGCCAGCCACAATCCAGATGATTCAGACGTCAGTACAATTTGCTGGGATGCCAAATGATGATCCAAATGCTCATATTGCAAATTTCTTGGAAATTTGTGACACGTTTAAGCAAAATGGTGTTTCAGACAATGTTATCAGGCTAAGGCATTTTCCGTTCTCACTGATGGATAAAGCAAAAGAGTGGTTGAACTCACTTCCTACTGGAACAATCACGACATGGGATGGTTAAAGCTCTCAATTATCTCTTTATCAATGGTGTCTATTTGAAGGCATGTGTCGATCTCGGATGGATATTTCATTGCTTCGAACACATTGAAAGTGACTTACTCATCTTGCACCCTAAGAATTAGTTTTCCTTCTTGGACATCAAGAAGAGTTCTTCCCGTAGCCAAAAATGGTCGGCCTAAAATGATTGGTATCTCCTAATCTTCAATCATATCCAAAACAATAAAATCTGTAGGAAATATAAACTTGTCGACCTTAACAAGGACATCCTCAATCATGCCTCTGGGATACTTTATAGACCTGTCTGCCAATTGAAGAAAAACAATTGTTGCATTTGGTTCACCAAGTCCTAATTTCCTGAAAACAGAGAGAGGCATCAAATTAATACTTGCACCTAAATCACACAAAACTTTATCAAAATAAGTATTTCCAATAGTTCATGGAATAGAAAAACTCCCTGGATCTTTCAACTTCAGTGGCAATTTATTTTGTAGAATTGTAGTGGACTCTTCAGTTAACAACACGGTTTCATGCTCTTCTAATTTTCTCTTGTTGGATAAAATTTCTTTCATGAATTTAGTATAGCTCGGCATTTGTTCTAATGCATCTGCAAGAGGAATGTTAATATGCAACTTTTTAAAGACATCAAGAAAATTAGATTTCCGAAGGCGCTGAGGAAACGGGATCGGAGGGACATAGGCTTTGACTGGTGCTGATTGTTGTGATTATGGAATTTCTGCACTTGCTGTCTCGGATGTTCTAGTGGTGTCTTTAATTTGCTCCACGTTATCTTTTCCAACTTCTTTTACTTATTTTGGCAGATCTTCAAATTGTCTACCATTCCAAAGCGTAATTGCATTCATTTATTCCTTTGGATTTGTCTCTGTGTTGCTTGGCAGAGAGCCTTGTGGTCTGCTGGATAACAAGTTTTCAATTTGACCCATTTGCACCTCGAGTTTTCGGATTGATACAGCTTGATTTTGAAAAGTCGTCTCTGTTTTGGTCATGAATTGAGACACATTTGTTGTAAGCTGAGTAAGAGCATCTTCCAAATTTGACTTCTTATCTTGTGATTGGAACCCTGGAGGTGGCTTCAATGTATTTTGAGTGTTGTTCCATGATAAATTCGGGTGGTTTCTCCAGCAGGATTGTAGGTATTAGAATATGGGTTATTTTGTTGCTGTTGAGTGTTAGAAAATGCATATTTATAAAGGAGAAAACCATCATTTTACATTTCAAGTCTTACTAACAACCCTTACTTTTATGTATTTAACCTTCTTCTGATTTAATTACATGTGTTTTATTTTAATTAAGTATTTTATGTATTTTAGGGGCATTATAGTCATTTCATAATAAAAGAGAAATCAGACGGCAAAACGGACATCACTTTTGAACTCAGAACGGTCAAAAACCTTAGGAGGAGCATAAAAGGAAAAATGGCACTATTCACATGTGCGGTACTATTCATGTGTACGGTACTGTATACGTTACTGTTCACGACACTGTTCACATAGATGGATGATGACGTGGCATTGACCGATGATGTGGCATTGACTGATGAGGTGTCACGATCCTATTGGACTAAAATTCTTATGTACTGTTGATGGTGACGTGCACATGATTATTTTCAACCAAACCGCGTTACTGTTCATCCGGGTCAAACCGCGTTACTATTCAAAGTCAGGTCAAACCGTGTTACTGTTCATCCGCGTGGTCAAACCGTGGACTGTTGACTGATGACGTGGCGCAATCCTGAGCGTCCAAACTGTTTTTAATCCGATGGCCATGATTTACTCCATGTATCTATAAAAAGGGGGCCTCTCCCCCCTAATTTGATATCTTTAAATCCATTTTTGGGATCCATTTTCTGTAATTCCCTCTCCATCTTGTATTCTCTTCGTATTTTAATAAATTCTCATTTTGCCCCTAGTTCATTTTCCCTTCACTTCCTCAGAATGCCCTCCTTACGATCTATAAAGCTCGGTCCGAACGCATGCGATTACTCATGAGGAATAACATACCTGCTGACATCTGTTGGTTAATCGAGGCTAAAGTACGATCGGCAGGTGAGTTACCTCCAAAATTTATTGCATTCATGCCTTGTTGTGGTAAAGGAGATTATGCAAGAAAACGACGAGCTCGAAGAATTTCTGTTGCTTGTCATAAGTGTGCCAGAATGAGTTGCAATAAAAACCCATGTTCTTTAGGAATGGTGTCTGATAACAGGGAAGATAAGATTCAATTCATTAGGGATGGCTTGAATAAGGAGTCATTGGATGATATCCTTTTGTCTCTTGAAACGCATCCCAGTGGATATGTGCAAGGAGCGATTCTCCAGTTATGGCCATTATTCCAGAAACAGCATGCACGATATAGTCTCGGGAATCTGACTATAAACGACCATGTTTGCCAGTTTATAAGAAAACTGGATAGGAAGCCTATCCTCGACCCATAAAGGGCGTTCAAGCCGTTTCTGGACGTAAAACCAGAGGAAGATGTGAGCCACAGTCGCAACTACCTGTAAATATCCTTTTACTTTACTGTTATTTTTGTTTTATTGTGTGCATTATTGTCTTTAATAATTTTATTACTGTTTGCTTTTTTCTTATTACTATTTACTTTTTCCTTTTTACTGTTTCCTTTTTGACTCGCGAGCCACGTGCTTTACGCGTTATTTGACACTGACCTGTTACCTCATACACAACTGTGACCCACTGGCACCAAGACTCTTAAATGTGATTTTTTTTGTCAAGCACTCACAAATTGTTTTTTGAGAAGTATCACAATGGCAGCTACTCCAAATAGACAATTCAAGAATATTTGTGTGCTTTCTGGATTTACCTATGGCAAACATAAAGAGTTCGTTGAGGCAGCCATCGATCTTGGTAGAAGTATAGCAGAGAGAAATTAAACTTGGTGTATGGAGGAGGTAACCGAGGGTTATCAAAAATGGTCTCTGAAGCAGCTTTTGTCAAAGGAAGTCAAGTGTTAGGCATCATCCCAAGAGTCCTAAAACCGTTGGGCAGTTCGTCTGACTCATCAACTGGAGAAGAGTTAGTTGTCTCAGGTATGCAAGAAAGAATAACTGAAATGCTTAATCATGCTGATGCTTTTATTTTCCTTTCAGGAGATCTTGCAACACTAGATGAAATGCAAGTTATGCAAGCCAAGAGGGGGGGTGAATTGGGATTTTAAATTTTATGCAATACAATTCGCACAACAATTTAATCTACCGCCTTAATCAAATCAAAAACAATAAATTCAATCAAGTACAATATTAAAAGAGTAAGGGAAGAGAAAACGAACACAAGGATTTTTACGTGGTTCGGCTATCCCCGCCTACGTCCACGCCTCCAAGCTCACCCGGCTTGAGGATTTCACTATCCAAGCCTCCCAAGGCTTCAAATGTTTACAATTGACTTCTAAGGTGTCAATGAACCTTTACAACAAGAGATTATATCCCCAATCTCTTCACCCCAAGTGTTTCCCACACTTGTACACTCACAAATTGATGAGAAATGAAATTCAACACAATAAAACTCTCTTTAAGAGTGAATAACAAATTATAGCTCAATGATGATTCAACAAATGATGATTTACGAAATGGAAGCTCAATATATGTTATATGATCTTATATTTGCTTGTGTTTTTTTTTTAAATGAAGTTTGAGTTGAGTTTTTATAGTGGAAGCCCAAAAACTAGCTGTTATAGGCAAATTCCAGCGCTCAAGCGGTTAGCCGCTTGATTTATCCGGCTAGCCGCTCAGGAACAGTAATATTACCGTTATTTTTGAATTTGCTACAGTAACACTGTTCATTGAAATTACACTTTAGCCCAAAACTTTCTATAATTATACTATGGCCCAAAACGTCAGAAAACTTTACAAATAGGTCCAATTTCAGAACTTCTCAAAAATAATTTTCTTTCCCAAACTTCCTAAAATTATGATATGACCCTAAAAATTTTATTATTTCGTACAAAGGTCCTTTTCAACATAATACCCATATTTTTCAAAGTTCTCAAAACCTTTCACTTTAGTTCAAAATATTCATAAATTATAGTATGGCCCAAAACATTTAAAATATTTGTAAAAACATCCAACTCCGAAATTTGATACTTATTAAAATCAAAGATTTCAAATCTTAACATTTAAGTCCAATTTACTCAAATCCACAAAATACTTTACTTTATAAAAATAAAATATTTTAGTTTATGAAAGGTATTTAATTAAATTAATCTCTTGAGCTTCTCAAATGCTAAATCATGCATCAATTAAATCGTACCGGCTTTACAAGAATTTGTCGCAATAATTCGTCCGTTGAGCTCTAAGCTTTATTCTTGATTTCGCCGCTGTCCGTTGAGTGTCTTTAATCTTGATTTCACTTGATTCACTTGCATAAATATTATCCTTAAAAAACTAGTGTAAATGTGAAATACAATATTTATTATTGTTACTTAAGACACATGTTTGTTATCATCAAAATTACATTATGTGTAGCCCTTTAGGCTAACACTAGAGGCACTTATCACACTACCATCTTGGGCTTATCTCCACATCCACCAGAAACTCATCGGTTTGTTAAATGTCAATAACTTTTATGATGGCTTTATCGCATTTCTTAACCATGCAATAAAAAACTATTTCATTCCCGCTAATGTGAAAAAACTCTTTATTTGTGCTCACACTGCTAATGAGCTACTTAATCTGTTACAAGCTTATAGACCGGAGCCAGACCCTGGACCTTTGTGTTGGAGCGTCCAAATAATGATGGTAACAGTAGCAGCAGTAAGAAGTACAAATTAGATTTAACTCTCTGCCTGTAAATATTTTCTTCTGTGTTGCACCACCCAGGTGATGTCTTCTAAACTCTACTTCTTTCCTTTCAAACATTGAGGACAATGTTTCATTCTGGTTGGGGGGAGGGAATAGTCGACAATTGTGGAATCTTGGTTAGGTTTTTACTAATTTTTTGTTGTAGAAACTAACTGTTGCTAACTTTTTGTGTTGAATATGGCTGAATATGGAATGTAGTTACTCTAGAAACGCATCTTCATTGTTTGGAAAAAAAAATTTCAAAAAAAAAAATTAGACATTTTCTTTTTCTTTATTAAGTTTTGATGTTTATTTTTCTTCTTTTTAATTTCTCCTCTATGAATATACATTTTCCAACTTTTGAGTCGAAGATGGCTGAATATGGAGTGTAGTGCCTCTAGAAACGCATCTTCTTAGTAAAAAAAAAAAAACCCATTTTCTTTTTCTATCATTTTAAGTGTACTTTTTCTAATTTATTTTTTTTGCATCATTTTCACATTTCTGCATGCATATTTTTCTTTCATGTTTAGAATAGGTTGGGGGGTAGAATGTTGTTTAAAAAAAAATTGTGTGATTTGTTTTAACATTGGATGACATGATTAATTTCAAATTTTAGTATTTGTATTATCTTTGGTCTTAAGTGATGTTACATTATGTTTGCTACTCTACATGTTGATGTTAGAGACAAATATGAGTTGCTTGAAGGAATGAACATGTCATAATAAGTACCAAGTGAGTTTTTGAGCCTATCATTTTTCTTGGAGAGTAACCATTTTGCCCATTCTTTATATAGCTTAACAGTTTATTATTTTATATACGATCTTTAGATTTCTTTTGAGTTAACCCTTAAAAAAAAAAATGTGTGTTGCTACATTGGGAGGCCCATCTAACTAGTAGATATGGATGATTATTTAGAGCCCTAAAAGACGATGGAAAGGCCATCTTTGTCCCGTTTGAGCCTTTTTAGCCATCCCTTTTGTGATATATCCATAGTTAACCCTTTTGAGCCTTTAAAAAAAAAAAAAAACCTTTTCTTTGTCAACTTATCATCTTGACCCACTTCGATTTGGAGTATTACCCGATATCTTATAAGGTCCATCACCTATTTATGTTTGAGAAAAATGTAAATAATTATTTTGTTCAGTGAAGTTGTGACAAATAAAAGCAAAAAAAAAAAAGAGAAAAAAAAACAAAACAAAAGTTGTTATTTCAAAAGAATAAAAATAACAATAATAGGTGAAATCCACCTTGCAACTTCCAAAAAAAAAAAAATTCTCTGCATTTTTCTCAAACATACACTTTGTTTTCCTTATTTCCCTTCTTTGTTAACCATGTCCCTAGCCTACGTTACGTCCTAATAAAAGTCCTTCTTGATTTTAGGGAACTATAGTCCGAAGTAGAAGCTAGTTATATGGGCTAAAAAGATGTAGTGATGCATAATTAAAAAGAAAAAAAAGATAAATAAAGTGGGTTGACTAACATTTTATTTGACTTGAGATCGTATTATTTCTAAGCTGAGGGCATATTTATTTCATCTTGGTGAGAGCATGTGATATCACTTCTTTATTATTTTCTCTCTCAATTACCATTAATTGGAGTGACTATTTTTATTGGGTTTAATTTATTTGTGAGAGTGTCACTACTTCCAGTGAGATTTTGGGGTTTGACATGTCATTCTTGAAAGTAGCTATAACAAAGTCTACTGAGCTAATTCATGTGGATGATTGATGTGGGTGTGATGTTGCTTTAGACTGGAGATAATGCTTATACTTTTATTTGATTGCTATCATTAATCTGATTGAATAAACAGGAGTGTTTCTAAAAAAAAAAAATTATTTTGAATTTGAATTTTGTTTTCGCTTTATTTGCTAGGGACTAGCAATAAGCTGGTTGGGGGGTGTGTTGAGTGTTAGAAAATGCATATTTATAAAGGAGAAAACCGTCATTTTACATTTCAAGTCTTACTAACAGCCCTTACTTTTATGTATTTAACATTCTTCTGATTTAATTACATGTGTTTTATTTTAATTAAGTATTTTATGTATTTTAGGGGCATTATAGTCATTTCATAATAAAGGAGAAATCAGACGGCAAAACGGACATCACTTTTGAACTCAGGACGGTCAAAAACCTTAGGAGGAGCATAAAAGGAAAAATGGCACTATTCATATGTACGGTACTATTCACGTGTACGGTACTGTATACGTTACTGTTCACGACACTGTTCACATAGATGGATGATGACGTGGCATTGACCGATGATGTGGCATTGACTGATGAGGTGTCACGATCCTATTGGACTAAAATTCTTATGTACTGTTGATGGTGACGTGGCAGCATATCAGTGGACGAAAAATCTCGCGTACGGTGCATGCATCACACATGATTATTTTCAACCAAACCGCGTTACTGTTCATCCGGGTCAAACCGCGTTACTATTCAAAGTCGGGTCAAACCGTGTTACTGTTCATCCGCGTGGTCAAACCGTGGACTGTTGACTGATGACGTGGCGCAATCCTGAGCGTCCAAACTGTTTTTAATCCGATGGCCATGATTTACTCCATGTATCTATAAAAAGGGGGCCTCTCCCCCCTAATTTAATATCTTTAAATCCATTTTTGGGATCCATTTTCTGTAATTCCCTCTCCATCTTGTATTCTCTTCGTATTTTAATAAATTCTCATTTTGCCCCTAGTTCAATTATGAGTGGCTAATTTTCTTTTAAGCTTGGGTTGGAGGTGAAGTCTCAACATGTGTCATGGGCTTAATTTGGTAAATTTATTTTCTCTTCCCCTCTAGTTTTTGTGGATGTTTTGACTTCTCGTCGACAAATAATAATAATCTTGTCTAGATACCGCCTTGGTTACACCGGCTCTCTAGTATAAGGTTATTATTATTTGGCACGATAAGCCCTTAGCACCATATTGATTAGAGCGTGGTTCATGAGGTGTGGATTCCCCCCTCATGATTTAATTGGCATTAATAAGGATTATTTAGCCCATGATGCATGTTGATACGGATCCAGATACCCAAGTACGTCATTTTAATAGAATTCTCTTCAATTTATTCTCGCCATTTTAATTTAAGTTTTAGCATTTTCCAAATCATTTCCACCACAATTCCAACCACCCATTTACAAAATTAATTCTATATATAATTAAAATCCACCTCTTCGTGGGATCGACACTCGTCACCATTAGTCTATACTACAATAAATTCGTGCGCTTGCGAGTACATTAAAATTTGCACAATAGTTGCCTCTGTAAGTTCGACACATAATGAGCTTGTTTAGCAGATGACGACGCAAAAGGACTTCCAACTTGGCAGTTGACACTGGTATGGTTCCCTCCGCATAATTCACACACTTGAGTTTGAATAGCACTGACATTTAGGTGCTCTAGCTTATTAGATAAAGCAGTTATATGTGCAGATAAAACAGTGACAACATCAATATTATGGGCTCCTACAGTTTTCCTTTGCAATGATCGCTCTAAAGACCACTGGTAATTGTTAGAGGCCATCTCCTCCAATAATTTATAAGTTGCTTCTGGTGTTTTTCCCATTAACGTTCCTCCTGCTGCAGCATCAATCAATGTTCTGGTATTGGATCCCAAACCATTGTAAAATGTCTGTACTTGAAGCCAAACTGGTAGACCATGATGTGGGCATTTTCTTAGTAGGTCTTTGTATCTCTCCCATGCTTTATATATTAATTCAATCTCGAACTGAGCAAAGGTTGTGATGTCTTTCCTCAACTTAGCTGTTTTTACTGGAGGAAAGTACTTTGCTAAGAAGAAGAAGGCAACCGCACAAGAAGAATTGAAGCCAAGAGAAAAAAAAATAATAATAGAGCAGCAGCCGCAAGTCTTGAGCAAAAGCCGAGACTAGCAAGAACAATTTGGAGGAGGAGGATGACGCATTAATTCTTGAGTTTTTCCTTTCTCTCTTTTCTATTATCTTGCTTGAATGTTTCCAATTAAATTCATGAATTCTCTTTATATTTTCATGAACTAATTTATTTTACTATGGCTACGATGTAGCCTAACTATGAAGATTTGATTCCATAAATCTGTGTTATTTTTAATTTATTATTCCATGGTTGAGTGTTCATTATTGTGTTTAATGCTTTTAAATATCTGGCCAATATTTAAATGATTTGAGGATACATAATGAGACTGAGAGTAGATTTATGTATTTTTACTTTGTGTAATGGATGTCATGAATTGAACGAAAGACAGAGATGTGCCAACGTGATTCATGGAAGTTTTCTAAGAGTTTCCATAGAGCTTAATGAATCTTTGCATATTTAAATTCACATAGAGATATAGTGGGTTAATATGTGGAGATATTTTTTATATTACTCTAGAGAGGATATTGAATAGATTAGGGAAATTCACTGTCAACATGAGTAATAAACTTTAATAGCATAGATGGAGGATTAAATTGGATTGGTTATGGTGAAATCGGATGTCCTAGTGTTTTAATCTCTTGGTATTTTTTATTACTGCCTGCATCTTTATTTAATTTTTAGTTATTTTATTTTATTTTAATCTAAATTCACTTATTCGATTGTTCAAATAAATTAGGGTTAGAATAATTTCGGTAGCTAATAAGATATACAATCTCTGTGGGACGATACTATACTCTTCATTATATTACTTATGTCGACTAGTATATTTGCTAGTATACGCATCACCAAGTCACTACAATGAAAATAAAATTAGATAAGAAAAATAATGACTGAAAATCACAAAGGCAAAACAATAACCTAGATTCTGAAATGAAGTAGAAACAAAGTCGTCAGTATTAGGGTCATCCTTCTAGCATGAATCCTTCTAGCCCTTGGTCTGATCCCAGAAATCAAGGGGGATGATTGTAGGGATGGCAAACAACGGGCCTGGGCCGGGCTTTTTCAAGCCCATGTCTAGGCCCACTGTCAGTTAAGCGTGTGAGTCTGGGTTGGGCTTGGGCTTTATTTATTTATTTTTAAAATTTTAAATTATTATAAATTTGAAATAAATTAATGATCAATAAGTTATTACAATCATAGATAAATTAAAGAAAATGAATATTTCAAATTAAAATAATAAATAAAGCAAATAAAAGCTCATAACTTTAATTTTCTTTAATACTGGATTTTCTAATTCAAACGCTCTCTTAATTAATTGACACAAAGGAGAGAATTTAGTATCATAATTTTAGCTTTTTTGAATCATAATTGTTTTATAAGTTAAGAATTTAAGTTTTCTTTTTTATTTTTAAATTACTTTTCAATTTTAATTATATTATTCTAATTTATAAAATTATTTTTTTAAAAAAAGTACTTGGTCTGGGCTTTGTCCGAGCTTTTTTTCTTGAGCCCTTGTCCAGACCCTCATGTGTGAGGGCCAGGCCTAAACCCGCGAGCCTGAACTAGGCCCAAACAAACTTGGACCGGCCCGGACTTTTTTGCCACCCCTAGATGATTGGGTCAATATGAGCCCAGCCAGCCAAGCAATAACAACTACTTCCCCTAGACACTGATTTAAGTTGATATAATCTCCTAAATTCGTCAAAAGATAAGTCAGAATGCATCCCTGAGCATCTCCAGAGCATGCAGTGACCCATAATAGCTTTGTAGATCACAGGGTTAAGTTGAGCAGAGGCAACATTAAGAGATCTAAAAATAAATTAATGAAAGAATGTAAAGGTAACATGACTCTGACTTTAAACAAATAAGGATACAAGGCTACACAACCCTTGGGAGGCGTTGCCATGTTTTCATTAGGGCTTGGGATCCTAAGTTCGATAGAGGTAGGAATATGATAATCTCTCAATTTTTCTAGGGTTGGAGGTGTGGCTTTGGATTCCCATTGGCTAGTCAATAACCCCTCTATAAGGACTTCTTCTTCTTCATCATCGGAAATATGAATAGAAACCGTAGAGGGAGGAGAGGCAGTGAGGGGTGGTGCATAATGCTCCCGGTAACAAGTCTAAGTGACCCAACATCCTTACTTGGTTCCCCATGTTTTGCTTTGAAGGGTTCATGGAAAGTAAGAAAAAAAAGTGGAATGAAAAAAGGAAGAGAGGAGAGCGAAACATACTTTAGAAAGCAAGAGAAGATAAAGATTCCAAATGTCGTAGAAGAAAAATAAAAAATAAATTGTGTTTGCGAACGATACATATCCCGAGGGTAGTGTGTTTTAGTTTGCTTGAGTGTCTATATCTTTCCCTATCATTATTTCGCTATATGAATGACATATGATAAAGTTAGATTGTTGTGCATATTAAACCACCATAAAATTCTGAGCAAAAACTCAAGTTGAAAATAACTCAGTATTCTATTGAAAGTAGATGAGGTAGTCTCGTGGAAACCTGAGAGAACAAAAACACTATTTCTAACAGCTGGTCTACACAATAAGGCACTAATTATACATAAATAAGTTAAGTCAAATCCAGTGGATATATTGTTTTAAGCCATAAACACAAAAATAGTTCCAAAACAAACAGAAACATTAAATAAACCTCTTAGGGAAGGTAGCTTAAAGTACTTTGAACAAAAAGAGAATCCATAAGAGCATCATGACTATTGTGTTATTGGTTGGAATAGATCAAGCAAATGGATCATCTTTTTCCTTATAATAAGTTGAAATAATAAAGGCATCTGAGCTTTATATTGGCTTCCTTAAGTAATGCCCACAAAAGTTTCAATAACTTATTTTCTTGGTTTTCCACACTTAGTTTAAGACATTGATTTTGAACATAGTAGGTTCTTAAGTGGGGAGCCTTAAATTTAGGGTTGTCTATTTGTACTTGCAATATGATATAAAGGGCTAGTTGTTTCGCTAAATCTTCAGCTTGCTGCTATCAAATTGAATGGTTTTTCTCTTGTCTTCAAAATGCTCCATTACAATTTTTTAAATGTCAACTTCTCTTCCTTATTTTTCTGTTTAGCATCCTCCTATGTTAGTTTGCCTTCTTGGAGGTTATGTTCTTAGCTAAGCTAGAAGGAGTGCTCTTAGAGACTTACCTTCTTAGGGAGAATAGTTGATGATTCCCTAAGTAGGCTATATCCTTTATTCAATATTGGAATAAGGTTGAAAAAAAAATCATTAGAAGGCATTAAAATGTTTTAATAAAGTAGAACACGACAAAAGGAGATAGGGATTTACATCTTAGCAAGCCCTAAGAGCTCTATTGTAGTAATTTTTAATGCTCATGTGGTTTGTTAAGGCATTTGCCCCAGGAGTATTGTTTCAATGCTCTAAGAAAATTCAATCCTCCAATTATACATTTTTCAAGAAAAACAAAAGAGATTGACAAGCTTCGCATTTGTATAACAGGTTTCAGCAAATTTCCCTTAGAACTGCTTGAAGGGGATTGCTAAAATCTTCTATTAACTCTATTTGAAGCTGAAGGGTGAGCACTTCTACTACTCTAAGGAGTAGCTGATTTCTTCTTAATAAACCTAGGCATTATATTCATAAATGATTGTATGTCTTACGGCCTATACTCTAGGGGTATTCAGAATCTAATCTGATCCGCTCAATCCATCTGATCCACTTAATATGATCCGTATAAATCCGATCCGTGGATTGGTGGATTGGATATAGATTGAAAATTTAAAAATCCGCAGTCGATGGATTGGATATGGATTTACTTTTGTAAATCTGCAGAAATCCGTGAATCCGCAATATATATATATAATTAAAAAATTATTATAAATTTAATTTAAAAAATTATAAATGTGACATTACATACTTACATAAGCACTATAACATATCTTAGCCATTACCTAATAATAATATAAAATGAAAAATAATTAAATAATCAAATATACAAATATAACTTGTAAAAATTGTAAAACAAAATAAAAGCAAAGTCACACGCACTAGCAAAAGTAAAGTAACATAACGTCAAGTCACCAACAATTTGCAAACAAAAAACCCTAAGCTTCCCCGCCGTCACACACACTAGCAACACTCAATACTGGTTGGATACACTCTCGACACAGATTTGAAGGACATGGGCCGCGCGATTTCGGCGAGAGCAAGCCATCTTCTTTCCCAAGTCGATCGAGCCACTTCACATTTATTGGTTCCGGCTGAACAATTTCACTATCACAACCTTCAAGATCGCCACCCGCACGGCTTCTTCTGGTTCCCATCGTGGACAGCTCCGTAATCACCACTTTTCGACAGGCGCAATAGCCCTGGTGAAGGATCAGACTGTGTTTGGTTTCTGAAACTTTGTCATTTCAATTAATTGTGACTTTATTTGAACAATTAATTTTGGTGTTATATTAACGTATTATTGTAACTTTATTTGAACAATTAAGCTTGGTGTGTTATATTTTAAAATTTTGAACGTATTATTATAGTTTTATTTGAATAATTAGTCTCGATGTGTTATATTTGAAACTTTAAATGTATTATTTTAGCTTTATTTAAATAATTTATTTATTTAAATTTTATTCAATTTTAAATTTAATTAGTAGCAAAATTATTTTTATATTAGATTTTTTTTATTTCATTAGTTGGAGAGAACTAAAAATTTTTAATTTGAAAACTAATGCACAAAATGGTGGATTGGATATGGATTGAGTCAAATCCGCATCCGATCCGTAGATGTATTGATTGGATTTGAATTGGATTTTATCAATTCGTAGATTGGATTGGATTGAAAAATTATAATCCGTAAAATCATAGATCGGATATGGATTGATGTCCAATCTGTAAAATCCGATCCGCGAACACCCCTACTGTACTCACCATCATTAGCAAACACCTCAAGAGAGCATACAAAAATCCTCTAAAATAACGGAAATCCCTCTAAATTAATTTTTTCGATATTTGTATAGTTTTACCACACCTATGCTAACTTGGAATTAGAAGGTTGATCTCATCACCGTCAACATGACACCTGAGTTATAGTGGAGATCCAAGCACTTAGAGTGCATCGCCTAACTCTAGAATAAAACCCACAGAAGATATAAGTTTGATATAGAAGATTTTTGAGGTATTAAAACTTTCAAAAAAACGCCACTTATCCCTCATGCAAAATTTGCTCTTTGAGTTTCTTGTTCTTTAGTTCTTTCAAAACAAGAGACTAAGGGATCTTATGGTAAATTACTGATTTAGACCAATGGCTAGAGATACGTGGCAATGGAAAATAAAAGATAAGAGATGTCAACACTTTTAAGTCAATGAAGGATAGCTTAAGGTTCGCTAGGAATAGTCTTTCAGAGAAGATAACTCTAATAAATTTATCTAGTTCAAGGGGCAAAGTGAGACTAAAAAAAAAAGCGAATTGAGCCCTCATTTGTGGGGCTTCATGCCATCAGAAAATGGATAATATGCTAAAAATAAGGGATCAATAAGAGAATAAACCTACTAAGCACATTAATAAAGAAATGACATATCAGACACCTCAATTGCCCCTTGAAAAGTAACTGACTACTATATCAATGTCTGCCACATAGCAAATAGTAAATTTTTGTCTTATGTTAACAACAAAAAATAAAAATGTTACGTTAGAAACTTAAAAAGTTAGTTAATCTTAATTTTTTTGACAGGTATCCTCCCATAATCTATTAATTTAAGTTATTATTCATTCTTTACAATTTTAAATTTAAGTTTCATTCTTTATAATTTTAAATTTAAGTAATAGAATAATTATTATACAATGCATTTGTTTTCACATTAAATAAATAATTAATCAGCTTCATACATGTAATAAGGTATAACTAATTTTACATAATTTCAAATTTACGTATAGAAATTTATTATTTTGAAAATATTATTTATAAACTCCATAATGAAATTTAAATGACTATCCAAGCATTTATTTAATATTTATTTATTTTTTATTTTGATATTGTCAAAATTTTTATAAAACCTTATCCAATATTGTATTACACTAAAAACAAGATAATATTATTATAATCCAATTGGTACTTTAAGTAAATGGAAGTGGAGAGTATTTTAGCAAATTAAAATAATTCATCCATATTTTTAATATATAAATATGTTCATTTACTAAATTACTTTTGACTCATATAATAAAATATTTTAATGGACTAATGTGTCAAATTTTTTAATCTTTCCTTATTTTTTTAGTAAACAAAATGGATTGTATCGTTAATAACTAAGTAAGTGCATCCATGCCGTTGGAATAACTTTTGCAACTCTTGAGTTGAATCCAATGGTTGGATCACAAAAAGATAAAAAAAATGGTGTATGAAATCACAATTGTATTGGAGCTGGACCCTTATATAAAATGCCCATATTGTACTATCAATAATGATATGTGTATAAAGACTTGCACATAAACACTAAAGACAAAAAGTAATTTTTATCTTTTAATAATTTTATATAATTTTACATGTAATTTTTACGTTCACATAACATTATTGTTTTACTATTAAAGTAACGAAACTAGCCCTAATTTTAATTTAAGTAGCTATTTTTTAAAATAAATTATAAATTTGGAATCAAGTTGGTTTCAAGGATATGATCTATTAAATTGGTAAAAGAGCTCCTGTAACTTATATTAATCATAGAGCAGGAAGGACATTTGCCATTTACTATTATGTTCTATTATTTTTGAAACGGGTTGTCGTTTTTGAACAGGTCGCATTCAGGTTGGCCGTTTTTCAAGATTTTAGACGAGCACAAGAAGAGGCCCAATAAGTCCCAAGTAAATCCAAGATTTCAGATGCTTAAGGCTTAAGCCTTGGCTTCGGGAGTCGCATGCGTGTTGCGTCAATTAAACTAATTAAATGTCATTTTAATCTGAACCGTCACGTCAAACAACGATCCAACCCACCAGGGGCCCACACGCTGCCGTGGAAACTACCTAAAGGCGAAGACTGACGGAATCTTGAAAATTGAACGTTTCAAATTTTAATGAGCGCGTTTGACTTTCATAGATCCGCGAAAAATAAACAAACAGTGGGGCCCATTTTACACCAAACTTTCGTTATGTTTATAAATATATCAATAAAACAATTTTACAATTAATTAATTAAATATTTCTTATATCTTTTTCGTCCCTTAAATTTCTTTAATTATCTTTTATACTTTAACATAAATTTATTTAATTATTTTATTCTAATAACATAAAATATCCAAATAGCCCTAAGAAATATATGTTTTTATATATAATTTTGAGGTACTTATTGTTTAATTTTGTAACTTGTAATCTAACTTTCTTTAATGAAATCTTAATTTTCAATATCTTACATGAAATGACATAAATTTTGTAATATGATAATTTATATGAGTATTATACTATAAAGATTTTAAGTTAATTTAATTAAATATTAATAATCATGCATACTATAAAGTAGTATCGACACATCATTTAAGAACAATTAATTTTATATAAAAATTTAAAAAATTGAAGTTAATGCAAATTTTTGGTACTTTTATCTTATAAAAGTAAAGTAGTCAATTTAAACTTAAAATAAAAGCAGTCTTATAATAAAAAAATTAAAGTCGTAAAAAATAAATTAAAATGATCTAATTAATTAATTTTCTAAAATTCCTTTTTACTTGAAATTTTTATAATTATTATTTAGAAGCATGATAGATTTAAAGTGTAGGGTGAATTCACCACCCTAAATAAAGAGTAATCTTTAACGACCTCCACTAAAGTTTCACATATTTACACTTAGATGCAGAGTATGGCCGAATTATTTACACTTTTTCCTATCATTTCCTAGCCACCAAACACATTAACAAAAAAAAAAATTCCCAGGAAAAAAAAAGATTGGAAAGCTAAAACCTAATTGACAAAATTCCTTCTTTTTGTTGAATCAAATGCTTCCTTGATGCAATCTTTAACACCCCAATTTCTCCCTCCTTTAATTCCCTTCAAACCCATAAGGAAACCCAATTTATTCTCTTTAAACAAACCCCATTTTGTAAATTCTCTTTAAAATGCTCGGTTTTAATTGTTTCGGACCCAATGACCCATGTGGTATCCATTCAAATTGCTTCAGGTTGTGGTGATGAGAGGGTCATTGATCTTCACCACTTTTATCCATAAATCATGTATGATTAAATTCTAGTCATATATTAGATTTGGCAAGGCTTGATGAATAGCATAAAGCTTGTCTCATTCATAGCTTAGTTGAAAATGGTAAGTTTTGTTCTTTACAACAGATATGATTTCAGTGTTTGTAAATGGTTGAGCTGTTAAGTTGCTTAAGTGAAATAAAACAAAAAAAAATGCATAAGTTTGATTTGATGAAAGAGAAACTTAAGTTATCATACGCTGGCAACGGATTTGATCGGGTAATAGAATTCAATTGTTTTTTCTTAGATATCAATGCAAATTGTGTTTTGTTTTTGAATTTTTTTGAATTTGAAATGAGCTTTTATGGGCTTGCCCTCCAAAATTGATGTTATACATACTTTTATAGACATGGAAGGGGAGGTTTGTGATAATATGGTCATACTATGCAAGCATGCCTTTAAGTGTAATTATGTAACATTTTAAGGGAGGTGTTTAAAAATTACCTAATAAACAAAGGCCGATAATATTTCCACCCCACACTTTTTGTTAACCCGAGCTCCTTCTAAAAATAATTATACAAAGTTCAAATAATTTTAAATATTTCAAATATAGAAAAATTTTAGAGAATTAATTAATTAGATCTTTATTTATTTATTTATTTATTATATCTTAGATATTTTATTATATTTGACTACTAAAATTGCTTTAGCCTTTTTTTTAATTTTATACAAAATTCATTATTTCTAAATGATGTGTCAATATTACTTTATTAGTAACATTATTAATTTTGATAAATACTTAGTTTCACATCAATTTTTATTATTTTCTTTGTGGTTATTTGATATTTTCAAGAAGTTCATGAATTTTTAATAATCTTTTATGTTTTGTCAGGCTTTTTGAGCCAAATAAACAAAATGGAGGAGAAATGCTACAAAATGGTGTGAAGAATGGCCAAACTGCAACTTTATGATTTTTTTTTTTTGTGAGATAAATTTTGGGCTTTATTTACTTTATTGGGTAATAGAAATTGATTCTTAAAAGACTAGTTGGATTTCCTATTTGGCCATATTAAAATTGGATTTTAAAGATATTTTGACATATGAGCCTATTTCCTTTGGCTTAAAACCTATTCTTATAAGGATGAAGGAGATTAAAAATGACTTTTACTAGTCCTAGAACAATTAGGATAGCAACTATATGTAAAGGAAACAAGTTGGACACCGGAGGGAGAGAAAAAAGTGAAGAATCAATTCAAAAAGAGAGAAAATCGCAAGGAAGAGAGGAGTAGGCGAATTAGAGAGAAAAGTTGGTTGCCATATTTATGATTCAAATAATAAGACTTTCTTTCTCTTGTTTTTGTTTAGTTTTCTTCAATGGATTTGATATCGAATAATTCAGACATGCGAGAGTGATCTTTTTACTAGTTAGGGTTGATTTAAAGAAGCTAGACATGGATTTTTATTAATAAAGTTGTAGAATTAGAATTTCTTCATCTTTCTCTAAAAAATTTATGTTTCACTAATTTTAACGTTCAAAAATTCCTATCTTGTTTGTTTAAGTGTACAAGTAGATGAATTCAATGGTGATTTGATTGCTAGTTTAGAGCTTTTGATCCGTAATTGTCAAAGAACTAACTTAAGTGACAAATGGCCATCAAGATTGTACAATATTTTCATTTGATTATATGTGGAATATAATTTAAGATAAATATACATAGCTTGTGTGCTTGTTTCTTGATTCATGCTATATCTTTCTTGATTCCAATGATTTCATTAAATTAAATCTAAAGAGCTTGTTCTAGATTGTTTCTTGGAAAAAAAGTAAAGAGTTTGTTTTACTTGGAGCTAATTAAGGAAAGATCAACATAATTAAGCTTGTAATTATCTTAAGGTTATTATTTTAAAAAGAAAGTGAAGGATGATTACGATAATCTAATATTTAGTTGTGGAGAATGACTTTTTAACCATATTTCTCATATTATTTCAACCTCTTTAAATTTGCTTATTGCAATTTCAGATTTTCTACTTTAAATTCTTCAGTTTAGTTTACATAGAAATCAACTTCAAACCCCCTAAAATTTTGTGTTTGTTTTATTTAGTGTGTTCTTAGTGGATATAGAAATTTTGAGTCAATTTCTTTGAGAAGTAGATTGGGTTTTTATTTTAATTATCATTTCACTTGTGTGTTGCATGAATATTTTCTGTTAATAAATTATTAATTGGGAACAATCTTATAGGAGAATAGACTTTGATCGCTACTATACTCAATAATGATAATAATTCAAGACAAGAATTTAAGATATATACATACTTTAAGCGACATCAAATCATCAATTAAATAAAATAATGTTCTTAGAGTGCGTTTGACACACTATATTGTATTATATTAGTTGTACTGCATTATGATGGCATTAGAATGTATTAAGCTATAATGCAACGTCATATTTGGTGCAATATGAACCGTAGTATAAGTAATAATATTTTATATCATTATTTATATTACTATTAATTCTAAATTAATATTATTTAAATTTATTAATATTCAATATTTATTATTTATATTAAATTATTTAACAAATAATTAATTTTACATACTAATTATTGTAATATAATCAAATACTGTAATTTTTATATTTTTATATATTATTAAAGTATTTATTATTAGTTAGATTAACTTATTACATAATAGTCAATTTTAATATATTCATTATTATAATATAATAAAATAATAAATTATTGAATAATAAATTAATATTATATTAAAATACAAATTTATTTTTATTTATTACAAAGAAAATGATTCTCAATGTGATTTAGGTAATGCGATAATTTATTGTATTATAATGCAATGCAATCTCATATTATGAGGGGTACCGAACACAATCTTATGGTATAATACCCATGTAAATTATCAAATTGTCAAATTTATGTAATTTACATATAGAGAATGGAAAATTATTAAATTTCATTTAAAAATATTAGATTATATGTCACAAAATTAAATATCTAAACTATTATATACAATAAGATATATTTAATAGGATAAATTTTTTATTTTATGTTTTAAGGATAAAATTATCAAATAAAATTATATTAAAAGTAACTTAAATGATTACAAATCAATATCAATATTTATATCTATATCTATATATATATATAAAGCTGGGACTTGAGGAGGTGATATGACATCACCATTTCTCATCTTTGTATATTTTCTATTATTTAATAAATAGAGAAATTTTCTTTTAGATTTAGCTTTTCATCTTCTCACAATTAATTTGATTGTTATTACACGTTAACAATTATGTAAAAGTTTTAATGAGGCATATTCTTTATAATGAACATCCAAGGGGGAGTGTTATGAATTTATTAAAATAAATGTAGATGTTCATAATATATATCTCTTAGTCTTCCAACTATCTCTCATTAGCAATCTTTAGCTTTCCTATAACTCTCATTATCTCATAAGGAATTATGATTCATAATTTTTCATTAATTTCATGGAGTGATTATGTAACTATAAAAGGAGAGCTCATCTTTTTGTTTTGTACACACACAATTAGAATGAATAAAATCACTTTATAATATATTCTCTCATTTTATTATTTATCTTGCATTGCTTCTTTATTTGTATTGCTGGCTAATAGTTTTTTTTTTGTTTTTATAAGGCTGCCTCATCTTAAAAAAAAATCAATTTATATTTTTTATCAGTTTCATCAAGTGGAAAGTAAGAAAAAATGATAATATTAAATTCTTTTTTCAAAGCCGCGTGAAGCGCGGTTTTATTTTCTAGTATATATATAAAGTTGAGACTATAGGAGGTGATGTGGTATCACCATTTCTCATCTTCTTGTATTCTCTATTATCTAATAAATAAGTTGAGATTAAACAAATAATTACATTAAAAAATATTTATAAAAAAAATTATTAGATTACAAAAGATTACATGTCTCTTCATCTTTCTAATTAAATTCAATAATATGTAACCATTAATAATAATTAATTATAAGTCTTGAAATATTCATTTACTTTATTATGCCAACAATTAAATTTTAGTGTCTTAAACACATCAATTAATTAATATAGGAAGGAATGTTTCTTCATCTTCCCTCAACAATTCCATTAGGGCTTAATTTTAATGTCATAATCTCATATTTAATTATTCAACCTTTTGTTTAGTGCCTTTTGGCTTCTTCAAACTCTATAAATATTAAGTAGTTAAGATTTGTGACAACATTATTTCTCATCTTTTTATATTCTCTATTATCTAATATATTGGTTGAGATTAAAAAATAATTACATTACAAAATATTAAAAATAGAAAATAATTATTAGATTACAAAAGATTACATGTCTCTTCATCTTTCTATTTAAATTCAATAATATGTAACCATTAATAATAATTAATTATAAGTTTTGAAATATTCATTTATTTTATTAAGCCAACAACTAAACTTTAGTGGTTTAAAATACATCAACTAATTAATATAGGAAGGAATGTTCCTTCATCTTCCCTCACCAATGCCACTAGAGCCTAATTTTAATGTCATAATCTCATATTTAATTATGCAACTTTTTGTTTAATGTTCTTTTTTTTTCTTCAAACTCTACAAACATTAAGTATTTAAGATTTATTATATTTGAGTTTTTTTTATTATTTAACCAACATCCTCTTTAGAAATGTTTTTGTGCTTTTATTTTTTGACTTATTTGAATTTTTAGTATTGTATGCTTTACGAAGTACTCTTTTCTTCATGAGTTGAACAATGATAAAGATAGTTGAATGATAAGAGTTAGGTTTTGTAGGATGTGAGAGTCTGTTAATATCAAGAAGAATGGAGAATTGATCAGTGTGAACATAATTTTTATTGATGAAAATATTGTGTACACTTAACTATACACATTAATATATATTTTTAAAATTAACAAAAAAATAATTAACTTTCATAAATAATATTAGTTTTATAAGGCTGCGTTATTTTTTAAAAAAATCAATTCATATTTTTTATCAGTTACATCAAGTGCAGAGTAAAAAAAAATAATAATAATGAATTTTTTTTTTAAAGCTGCGCGAAGTGCGGTTCTATTTTCTAGTGATATAAAAAGAATGAGTAAGAGAAAATTTATAAGAATAATTTAATTCATCAGTTGTAAAAATTTTATTATTAATTTATATTACATTAAAAATAATGTGAATTTATTATGGATACTTTTTTCAAGTGGGAGCCCACCCAGGAATAAATTGTGGTTTAAGCAAAAGCAACCAACCGGAAAAATAGTAACAAGTTGTGTGAGACGAAAGGTCGAATTGAATTGAAATTGAAATATAAATTGCGAGTGCGATTCAAATGAGACCGCCTCAAAAGAAGAAAAAGACCGTGTAATCTATGATGCACAAGAACTTTCTCCTTCAAAGGTATTAAACTCCCTAGGTCCCTGTAGAAAAGGAAATGTTGAAAACTCAGAAAGTGAGAAGGCGAAACATTCCATGGTGAATTGTTCGTTATTATACAAACACCCCTATACTTATTAATATCACATATTTTGCTTCTTTTTAATATTATTTTTCTTGACAACTTACCCAAAAAAATATCATGCATATGATGATTAATCCAATGAAAATACTTCACATTTCTTCTCACCAAAAAATATGAATCTGTGCACCATGGGTATGTGGAGTTGTTTCTCTTCAATGTATGAGTAATAATTTAGGTTGCATTTTAGTAAAACCCATGTATGTTGATCTTCATAAATTTTACATAAAATATATTAGTACTATTGTAGGCCTTTTTTTTAAATGTAAATTATGTGCCACTTAAGCCTATTAGCAAAGTGCTAAAAACTTTTTCCTTCATATTATAGGAAATTAACTCAATTCTTTATGAACATGTTGTTTTCTTATAATTATATAAATTTCGAGTAGATATCATATACGTAATATATTTATGCTTGATAAAACCTCGAATTATATTATAATTTCTATGAGTTTAGACTTGCAATAGAATCATTACTTTGATGTAGTGTAAGAAATTAATAATACAAAACATGAATTTTAAAATAATGATATAAAATATAATAACTTGAAAAAAGTTGATTTGCTATACGATCAATGAAATATGCTCTATTGCTCTATATTTTACTATCTTTTATGAAATATGAGTATTGAGTACTACATATTTATGTTAAATTTTAAAAGTATGAGGTGGACAATGAACTAATTGATTTTTTAAACCCCTTGCCTTGGCCAGGATTGAACTTAGAGGTCATTAAAAAAAAAATTTTTGATTGACAATCAACTGATTAGATCCTAAAAATAGAATAATGATATAATTTAATATTCACACCTCTTTACTCATTATAGTTACAAATGATCACATTACTTCAACAATCAGTCCACCACTAACGTTAATCTCATGATCTAAACTTTATTAAGTAACATACTTGACAATGTCTCACCACTAATTTCAACTGATCTGGATTATGTAGGTTAACCATATGTAGATGAGTCATAACTCCATCATCATGCACCAATCTTACAAGCAATTAAGCTTTCATCAAATTAAAGTTCCTTTCTAAATTGAAAAAAGAGGGGAAAAAAACAACTTATCCAATAATCATTTAAAGGATCGATTAATTCAAATGATCTAGATTTAAAAAGTGCAATAATCTATTGTTTATCGATGCAGACTATTTGCTAAAATTTGTTACCAGAATATCTACAAGAAATTATTAGCCAAAATACAGAGAGGGTGTGGCTGAAAAAAAAAAATTCAATGGGTGAAATCTTAATTATTTATTTGTCAATAATATAAACTTTAGGGGGTAAAATCACAATTTCTTAAATCTGAATATACAAAAGTGCATGGCCGATTCTGTCATTTACGCGATAAACACAGCCTGTCTGCATCTTCTCTTTCTCTCTCTCTTTCAAATTTTTACTTCCTCTTCTTCCCTGCTTTTCCAGCCAAAAAGCCTAAAACTCAGATGCCATTATGAGTAATTTGCGTCACCGAGCGGGTGCGGGCCAGTCCAGGCCGGACCGCCTTCCCGAAGAAGAAGAGGAGCCCTACAACATTATCCCAGTTCACAACCTCTTAGCCGACCACCCTTCTCTCCGCTACCCAGAAGTCCGCGCCGCCGCCGCCGCCTTACGCACTGTTGGAAACCTCCGCAAGCCGCCGTATGTCCAATGGTTGCCCCACATGGATCTCCTTGATTGGCTTCAGCTCTTTTTCGGTTTTCAACTTGACAACGTTCGGAACGAACGGGAGCATCTCGTTCTTCATTTGGCTAACGCCCAGATGCGGCTCACGCCGCCGCCGGATAACATTGACACCCTCGACGCTGGTGTTTTGAGGAGGTTTAGGCGGAAGTTGTTGAAGAATTATACACTCTGGTGTTCCTATTTGGGGAAGAAATCGAACATTTGGCTTTCGGATCGGAGCTCCGACCAGCGCCGTGAACTGCTGTATGTTTCTCTGTATCTTTTAATTTGGGGCGAGGCGGCGAATCTCCGGTTCATGCCGGAATGTTTGTGCTACATTTTCCATAACATGGCCATGGAGTTGAATAAGATTTTAGAAGATTACATTGATGAGAACACGGGGCAGCCAGTGATGCCTTCGATTTCGGGCGAAAACGCTTTTCTGAACTGCGTCGTGAAGCCCATTTACGAAACGGTGAAAGCTGAGGTGGAGAGTAGTAAGAATGGATCGGCGCCGCATTATGCGTGGAGGAACTACGATGATATTAACGAGTACTTTTGGAGTAAGAGGTGTTTTCAGAAGCTGAAATGGCCGATTGATGTTGGGAGCAATTTCTTTGTGTTGTCGGGTAAGACTAAGCACGTGGGGAAAACTGGGTTTGTCGAGCAACGATCGTTTTGGAACTTGTTTAGGAGTTTTGATAGGTTGTGGGTGATGTTGATATTGTTCATTCAAGCTGCAGTTATCGTGGCCTGGGAGGAGAGAGAGTATCCGTGGCAAGCATTGGAGGAGAGAGATGTTCAGGTTCGTGCTTTGACTGTGGTTCTTACTTGGAGTGGATTAAGGTTTTTGCAAGCTTTGTTGGATTTCGCAATGCAACGTAGACTTGTCTCTAGGGAAACAAAGTTACTTGGTATGAGGATGGTGTTGAAGGGTGTTGTGTCGGCCATATGGATAACTGTTTTTGGAGTGCTTTATGCTAGGATTTGGATGCAGAGAAATAGTGATCGCAGATGGTCTAATGAGGCGAATAACCGTTTGGTGGTTTTTCTTCGGGCAGTGTTTGTGTTTGTCTTGCCTGAATTATTGGCTATAGCTTTGTTTATAATTCCTTGGATTAGGAATTTTCTCGAGAATACAAATTGGAAGATCTTTTATGCATTGACATGGTGGTTTCAAAGTAGAAGTTTTGTTGGTCGTGGATTGAGAGAAGGGCTTGTTGACAATTTGAAGTATAGTTTGTTCTGGGTGCTTGTTTTGGCTACAAAATTTGTATTCAGTTACTTCTTGCAGATTAAACCCATGATTGCCCCAACCAAACAATTGTTAAAACTTAAAAATGTGGAGTATGAGTGGTATCAAGTGTTCGGTCATGGAAACAGATTGGCTGTTGGGTTACTGTGGGTCCCCGTGGTTTTGATTTATTTGATGGATTTGCAGCTCTTTTACTCTATTTATTCATCTTTGGTGGGTGCAGCAGTGGGGTTGTTCCAGCACTTGGGTGAGATCCGAAATATGCAGCAGCTGAGGCTTAGATTTCAGTTCTTTGCGAGTGCGATGCAGTTTAATCTAATGCCTGAGGAGCAGCTGTTGGATGCGAGGGGAACACTTAAGAGTAAATTTAGAGATGCCATTCATCGGCTGAAACTGAGATATGGGCTAGGAAGACCCTATAAGAAGCTTGAATCTAACCAGGTTGAGGCAAACAGGTTTGCTCTGATATGGAATGAGATAATTGCCACTTTCAGGGAAGAGGATATCATATCTGATAAGGAGGTTGAGCTGTTGGAGCTGCCGCAGAATACTTGGAATGTAAGGGTTATTCGTTGGCCTTGTTTCTTGCTATGCAATGAGTTGCTTCTAGCTCTCAGCCAAGCCAAGGAGCTGGTGGATGCTCCTGATAAGTGGCTTTGGTATAAGATCTGCAAGAATGAGTATCGGCGTTGCGCTGTGATTGAAGCTTATGATAGCATAAAGCACTTGATTCTCCATATCATCAAAGTTAACACCGAAGAGCATTCAATTATTACGGTCCTGTTTCAAGAAATTGATCATTCGCTTCAGATTGAGAAGTTTACCAGAACATTCAAGATGACCGTGCTGCCCAGGATTCATACCCAGTTGATAAAACTAGTTGATCTGTTGAACAAGCCCAAGAAAGATCTTAACAAGGTGGTAAACACCCTACAGGCCCTTTATGAGACTGCTATTCGAGATTTTTTCTCAGAGAAGAGAAGCTCTGAGCAGCTTGTGGAGGATGGTTTGGCCCCTCGTAATCCGGCTGCCATGGCAGGTTTGCTGTTTGAGACTGCTGTTGAGTTACCTGATCCCAGTAACGAGAATTTCTATCGTCAGGTCAGGCGCTTAAACACAATTCTAACATCCAGGGATTCAATGAATAACATTCCTGTTAATCTTGAAGCAAGGCGCAGAATAGCCTTTTTTAGTAACTCTCTCTTCATGAATATGCCCCATGCTCCCCAAGTTGAGAAGATGATGTCCTTCAGCGTTCTCACCCCCTACTACAATGAAGAAGTTGTTTATAGTAAAGAGCAACTTCGAACTGAAAATGAGGATGGGGTATCCATCCTGTATTATTTGCAAACAATTTATGCTGATGAGTGGAAGAATTTCCTGGAGAGGATGCACCGAGAAGGAATGGTGAATGATAAAGAAATTTGGACAGAAAAGTTAAAAGATCTCAGGCTTTGGGCATCCTACAGAGGCCAGACACTTTCCCGCACTGTTAGGGGAATGATGTATTATTATCGGGCTCTTAAGATGCTTGCTTTTCTTGATTCTGCTTCTGAGATGGACATTAGGGAAGGGGCCAGGGAACTTGGTTCAATGAGGCAAGATGCCAGTTTGGATCGTATCACCTCAGAAAGGTCACCATCTTCCATGAGTTTAAGTAGAAATGGTAGTTCAGTGAGCATGCTGTTCAAGGGCCATGAATATGGGACTGCTCTGATGAAATTCACATATGTTGTTGCCTGCCAGATATATGGCCAGCAAAAGGACAAGAAAGACCCCCATGCTGAGGAAATCCTGTATCTGATGAAGAACAATGAAGCCCTTCGAGTTGCCTATGTTGATGAAGTCTCTACAGGGAGGGATGAGAAGGATTATTTCTCTGTTCTTGTGAAATATGATAAGCAGTTAGAGAAGGAAGTAGAAATCTACAGGGTCAAGTTGCCTGGTCCGTTGAAGCTTGGGGAGGGTAAACCGGAGAACCAAAATCATGCTTTTATCTTCACCCGAGGGGATGCAGTCCAGACAATTGATATGAACCAAGACAACTACTTTGAGGAGGCACTTAAAATGCGGAATTTGTTGGAAGAATACAGACACTACTATGGCATACGGAAACCTACCATCCTTGGTGTCAGGGAGCACATTTTTACTGGTTCAGTGTCATCACTAGCTGGCTTTATGTCGGCACAGGAAACCAGTTTTGTTACCTTGGGTCAGCGTGTTTTGGCTAACCCTTTGAAAATCCGAATGCATTATGGCCATCCTGATGTCTTTGACAGGTTTTGGTTCTTGACTCGTGGAGGCCTCAGTAAAGCTTCCAGAGTGATTAACATCAGTGAAGACATTTTTGCTGGCTTTAACTGCACACTGCGAGGAGGCAATGTCACACACCACGAATACATCCAAGTTGGCAAGGGAAGGGATGTTGGATTGAATCAAATATCCATGTTTGAAGCCAAGGTTGCTAGTGGAAATGGTGAGCAAGTTCTCAGTAGAGATGTCTACAGGTTGGGTCATAGACTGGACTTCTTTCGGATGTTATCATTCTTTTACACTACTGTGGGATTCTTTTTCAACACTATGGTGATCATTTTGACTGTATATGCATTCTTATGGGGTCGATTTTATCTGGCTCTTAGTGGTATAGAGGATGCTGTGGCAAGCAACAGTAACAACAATAAAGCACTTGGTACTATCTTAAATCAGCAGTTCATTATCCAACTTGGTTTGTTCACGGCCCTACCTATGATTGTGGAGAATTCTCTTGAGCATGGATTTCTTCAAGCTATATGGGATTTCCTGACTATGCTGCTTCAGCTTTCATCTGTTTTCTACACATTCTCCATGGGAACTCGCAGTCACTACTTTGGCCGGACTATCCTTCACGGTGGTGCTAAGTATCGGGCAACTGGCCGTGGTTTTGTTGTGCAGCACAAGAGCTTTGCAGAAAATTATAGGCTTTATGCACGTAGCCACTTTATAAAGGCCATTGAACTTGGATTGATTCTTACAATTTATGCATCGCATAGCGCTATAACTAAGGGCACATTTGTTTACATAGCCATGACCATTTCTAGTTGGTTTCTGGTTATGTCATGGATAATGGCTCCATTTGCTTTCAATCCTTCTGGCTTTGATTGGTTGAAGACTGTATATGACTTTGAGGATTTCATGAACTGGATCTGGTTCCGTGGTAGTGTGTTTGCAAAAGCTGAACAGAGCTGGGAAAAATGGTGGTATGAGGAGCAGGATCATCTAAAGACAACTGGCATTTTGGGGAAGATAATGGAAATAATTCTAGACCTCCGCTTCTTCATTTTTCAGTATGGGATAGTATACCAGCTAGGTATTTCAGCTGGAAGTACTAGTATTGTCGTTTACTTGCTTTCTTGGATCTATGTTGTTATGGCTTTTGGGATTTATGCAATTGTATCATATGCTCGGGACAAATATGCAGCCATAGAACACATCTACTACCGTCTGGTTCAGTTCCTCATTGTTATTTTTATGATACTTGTGATAGTTGCCCTTCTGGAGTTCACAAAATTCAGGTTGATGGATCTTTTAACTAGTCTGATGGCTTTTATCCCTACAGGGTGGGGTCTGATATTGATTGCCCAAGTATTCCGGCCCTTTTTGCAGTCCACTAGGCTTTGGCAGCCCGTGGTCTCTGTGGCTAGATTGTATGATATAATGTTTGGAGTGATTGTCTTGACCCCCGTGGCATTCTTATCTTGGATGCCTGGATTCCAGTCTATGCAAACAAGGATACTGTTCAATGAAGCATTCAGCAGAGGCCTCCGAATATTCCAGATTGTTACTGGGAAAAAAGCTAAGGGCGACATGTAATTCAAGGTAATTTTAATCCAAGTTATTTATAGCAAGGTTAAGCAGACAATATAGGTTCAGATGCTGAATATTGTTCAACTTTATGCAGTTGAAAGACTGCTCTTCTTTTGACACTGCAGTTGTTGTGGTATTATTACCAGATGAATTTATGAATTCTGTTCAATCATTTCTGATTGGCTTTATGATGATCACTTGTTTGGCCATGATTACATGCTTTTAGGTGGGAATATTTTGGTCTTGGTGGTTTTTCCTACTAGGCAATGATATCCCACACAAATCAGTTCTGTCTTCCTCTGCCATCCCCAATAAATGCTTTATAGGGCTCTTTTGCATATCATGCTAAGCACAGTAATGACTATTTTTGGCAATTTAAAGAAAGTTTACTTTGACCAGGCTTGCTCCTTGAAAACGATCAATATTCTGTGATAATCTGTTAAGTGTTTCGATACGTAGTCTTTAAGATCGCAATCTTCTCTTTTAGTTAGAACCCTGATTTATATACGTCTTGGATTGACATTTTTTAAGAGGGAAATGTCATATTTCAGATCTTATATCTTACAAAAGCTTTTTTTGTGGCTAGGGGTTCAACATACGTGTTAAGGTTTCATTTGGTTAGAAAGAGAAATTAGAGTTGATGGTTCCTAAGGAGTTGTGAAAACGCTCAGTTTTTTCTATGGCAGATTTATCAAGAATAATATAATTGCTGTAACTTAGAAAAGGACAAGAAATATAATTTCTGGACTTCATATCTAGAGTTACTTGGACATGAAACTCTGTGCTAGTAATATTGTAACTTCTTGAATTGTATCTGGATTTGGTCTTTTAATTTGTTGCTGAGAGGATTGGATCACGTTTGCAGATATATAGCTGGCATGTTGCAGATACCTGTAAAAGTAGAGTTGTATATTTTGTGGATGTTTTTGTGCGCAAGGCTACGTCGTGGCTGCTGTATACTCTCAGTGGGGAGAAGGAAGAGCAGTTAGTTCTCATTGGTGCTTCATCTTCAGCTTCAACTTGCCTTTACTGTTGTAATTAATCACATTCTTAGAGTTGTTTAGTTGGGAAGCTTTAGGCTTTATGTGTTTTTAACTTTCCTACATTTTTCCAAAGGTAGGGTTCATTGATAGCATTTATACTAATTACAGCTCAGTATTGGCTTTTGTTGATTCTCTTTAATTAGAATTAGAAATGCAGCAGCTATTTGTTTTGCTTTTTACCGTTCCTGAGTTTGACTCTTCAGCGAAGTCCCAAGTTTTAGCATCCAAAGCATTATTTAATATTTTCTTTCAAATATATTATTATTATCGTTATTGTTATTATTATTTATAAACATCTCTTAGGATGATAATTCATTCAAAACTCTGTGAAGCAAACACTATGAAGTTTTTTGGACCATTGCTTTCCTTGATCTTTCGATGACATTTGGTTGCTATCCTCTGTATAAATGTGATTGAGAGCTTGCCCTCTCAGAGCTACATAGAATTGACAGGACCTTGTGCACATTTCATCCAACTTCTACCTAATAGCTGTTTTACTGCTGGTGAATTTGGTACGCTTCAGCTCCATTTCGCACAGCAGTATTTGATCTTCATCTTGCAATTTCATTATTCTCTGTTTCCCAATAATGCAATTATGAATAAAAATTAATCCCATTTTTTTATTTCAAGCGGCAATTTCAGAATGTACCTTTTCTCTTTTGGAGGCATTCTTTAGTTTGCTGAAACGGGAACTGATAAGAGAAATCAGAAAAATGCGAAGTGTCAGAGTTACGAGTTGCGACGCTGGTTGGTGCATGCATGTTAAGTTAATGATACTTACTTATCATTAAGCCCATTCATGAGTCAGAGTTATGAGTTTTGACGCTGGTTTGTTTGTTTATGAATTAGAATTAAGGTCGATCTAGAGTTTTGACTAATTAATATTGCTAGTTCTTAGGTTTGTAAGAAAACATGGACATGGTATCTACAAAAGGTATTATTAACACAGTCCTTGTGCCTGCTGTATACTGAATTATTGAAGTTTTCCTTGGACTGGAGTTTCATTAGATTTGCGCTTGTGCAGGCCAAGTCTTTTGGGATCAAATTTCATTGATGTACTAATTAGATTTCAGCGTAGTTCATGCTTTTGGACAATATTGTTCACTTCTCAATCTCATAGCAGATTTTGTATGTTTACAAATGTCATGCTTGGTTGAATTGTTAAAATGTGTCAAACAAAAGAATCGACTTCGACATGTTGGGAATATATTGCCGGCTTATTTTTGTTGATTAAAATGTATATTTAATACAAATAAATAATATTTTATTCATGTATTATTTTAAAAATTTATCGAAATATTAATTTAATATATTGGTCTAAGTTACTGACAAAAACTAATATTTAATTGATATTATTAATTTATCAGGTTTTAAAAAAATTAGAATTTAGTGACTATGATATATAATTACGTGATAACGTGGCGTTACAAGAATACGAGAAGTCGAGAACATCCCAACAAAATTTTTTGAAAGTCAGTACATGACAAGGCCACTATCATAAGCCACATGGTTCGATCCACTTATCATGGGCCCCCAAGTGCCGCTGCAGTTGCTATTGACTATGACAGGACACCGCCACGTTGACATTTTCTCATTGAAAGTTATCAGTTCAACCTTTAAATTGTCCAGTATCATTCATCCACAAAAGTTTACAATCTCCATCATTCGTTCTAACAAACTCTCAGTTTTCGTAAAAACATAATGATGTAATAAGAGTAATTCTGACACTAAATACAAAAATTAAAGGAGAAATTATTAGAATCCATCTTATGTTCATTATATTATAAAAAATGCTACAAAAATTTGAATTAAATTTTTAATTCATATTAATTGTCTATTAAAATGTCAATTGTTTTTTAAACTAATGACATCACAAGAGTAATTAGACATTTGACATGCTAAATATAAAATAAAATTAAAAATTATTTTTATAATGAATGTTCAATTAAATACACTTAAAACTCTAATTTTTCTTAATTAAAAAAATTCTAATTTGTTTTCTCAAATTATCTTCACAAAGTTATATAATCAAACTAAATCCACAAATAACCTTAAATCTTAATTTATAAACACCCAATCAATCTAATCTTTATATTCGATTTCATAATTTTAAAAAAAAAACTACATTTTTATTTTATTATTTATCATTTACCTTTGAATTCAAGGGTAAAATGACCATTTTATTTAAATTCTGTTAAATACGTATTCTAATAGTGTTAATGTTGTGGCAATGTTATGGTAGACAGTCAATACAAATTACAAACTTAAGGTGAAAAATTAAATTCAAATTTTTGTTGCATTTTTAGAAATAAGGTAAACTTAGGATATATGATTAATAATTTATCTGTTTACATTAAATTAAGTTCAAGGAAAAAATGATCAATTTGCTATACTTACGTTAGCTTTATAACAAAATCTAAAGTTGGTAGATGAATGATATTAATTATAAAACTAGGAAATAGAACCGCGCTTCGTGCGGCTTTAAAAAAAGAATTTATTATTATCTTTTTTTCTTACTTTACACTTGCTGAAACTAATAAAAAATATGAATTAATTTTTTTTAAAGATGACGCTGCCTTATAAAACTAATGTTATTTATAAAAGTTAATTATTTTTTGTTAACTTTAAAAATATATATTAATGTGTATAATTAAGTGTACATATCCTTTTCATCAATAAAAATTATGTTTACACTAATCAATTCTCTATTCTTCTTGGTATTAACAGACTCTCACATCCTACAAAACCTAACCCTTATCATCCAACTATTTTTATCATTGTTCAACTCATGAAAAAAAGAGTACTCTATAAAGCACACAATATTAAAAATTCAAATAAGTCAAAAAAAAAACACAAAAACATTTTCTAAAGAGGATGTTGGATAAATAATGAAAAAACTCAAACATAATAAATCTTAAATACTTAATGTTTATAGAGTTTAAAGAAGCCAAAAAACACTAAACAAAGGTTGCATAATTAAATATGAGATTATAGCATTAAAATTAGGCCCTAGTGGCGTTGGTGAGGGAAGATGAAGGAGCATTTTTTCCTATATTAATTAGTTGATTTATTTTAAACCACTAAAGTTTAGTTGTTGGCTTAATAAAATAAATGTATGTTTCAAAACTTATAATTAATTATTATTAATGGTTACATATTATTGAATTTAAATGGAAAGAGGAAGAGACATGTAATCTTTTGTAATCTAATAATTATTTTTTATTTTTAATATTTTGTAATTTAATTATTTTTTAATCTCAACCAATATATTAGATAATAGAGAATATAAAAAGATGAGAAATAATGATGCCACAAATCTTAACTATTTAATATTTATAGAGTTTGAAGAAGCCAAAATGCACTAAACAAAATATTGCATAATTAAATATGAGATTATGACATTAAAATTAGGCCCTAATGGTATTGTTGAAGATTATGAAGAAACCTTCCTTCCTATATTAATTAATTGATGTATTTAAACCACTAAAGTTTAATTATTGACATAATAAAATAAATGAATGTTTCAAAACTTATAATTAATTATTATTAATAGTTACATATTATTGAATTTAAATAGAAAGAGGAAGAGACATATACTATTTTGTAATCTAATAATTATTTTTATTTTTAATATTTTGTAATGTAATTATTTTTTTAATCTCAACTAATTTATTAGATAATAGAAAATACAAGAAGATGATAATAGTGATGCCACGTCACTTTCTCTAGTCCAAACTTTATATATATATATAGAAAATAAATGATACAACTTAAAAAATATTATGAGTAGTAACAGAAATTACAAAATTTTTATCATAAATTTTATTTTAAATAATATGTTATTTATTAAATAATTAGTAATTTTTTATAAAATTTAAGTGTATTAATTGTCAATAATTTAGAATAATATTTTGGGATAAAAATTTGTGATGCAGGTTAAGACAGCAATTTAAGCGGGGATGCGATAATTATCCAAAATCTATTCGCCGTACGACACGTCACCAAAACTCAATCCTTCCCCTCTGCCGACACAGTCAGACACTCACTCCCAGCCACGCCACATCCATAAAAATAATTAATAATTACGCTTCTTTTAGAAAATAAAAATAATTAATAATTATCCTTCTTTTCAAAATAAAAATAAAATAAAATAATTTGTAAACCCTAAATCTTAATAAGTCTTAGAACATCTGATCTTATTATTTGATCATAAATTGATTATCGATTAAAAAAAATACTTTTTTGATATTATGAATTTTCTTCATTAAACGTATTTTCTAATTAAGAAACGTTAACAAGAAAAGAACGGGATGCGTCTTAAAAAGGAAAAGGACAGTTATCTGTAGTTGAAGTGAAAGCGATGAATCATCCCGCGGACCCCAGTTGCTACTGATCTCAAAACAATCCCGCGCTCTTTCATTTAATAGATAGTCACTCATCTGTTCCATCATATTTATTATTTAAAATTGAATGTAAATAAATCAAGCATTTTCCCACACATTTTTCCTCGTGAGTTAGTCTAGAAGATGGAGGAAGATCTGCTGGTAAGCGGAGAAGCCAGTGGCAATAACCGTAATAATGACAACAACAGAAGACGAAGAGGTCCTACCGCTCTGTTCCGTCGCCGAACCGATGCGATCACGCGCGGCTCTCCTTACCAGAAGGCCGCCGCACTGGTCGATCTGGTAACTCTCTTCAATCCTCACTCAACATCATAAATTTCTTTATGTTTTGATGTTTCTCGAGAAGAAGAAATTGCTTGTTGTTCTGATTGCTTGAAGTTGCAAATCTGAAGGCTGAAGATGGAATCGGCTTACCGGAAGAAATTCTTGACCGGTCAAGCTTCGAGAGTTCAGCGAAGTTCTACTTCATTTTCATTAAGTTTGATTACATTTGGTCTCTCAATTACTTTGCTTTGATTGTCTTGAATTTCTTGGAGGTTTGTTTTTGTTTTTGTTTCTTTCTCTTATTTTTGGATTCTTTTACAATCTCGAGTCGAATTAAGCCTAAAGAATTTATTGTTTTATTTTGTTGCAGAAACCTCTGTGGTGTGCAAAGACTGGTGTTGGTACATATTCATGCTATGATAGAGAGTATTATTATCTTGGACAGTTGCCGTACTTGACTGGTTGGGAGTCTCTTGTATATGAGGTAAAGAGTGAAGATGTTCTTCAAATGATTCTTTTTTTTTTTTTAATTAAATATTTTTATGTGAAAATTATTTCTTTTCATCTATTTTTTTAAGTTTCATTAACTATGCAGGGAATAACTCTTGTTATACTCATTATACATACATTCTTCCCAATTACATATGAAGGGTCGCCGATCTTCTGGAAAAGTACTTACACTCGGTTGAAGGTATAACCCCCATGTTTTCCTATTCTCTCATTTGATAGACTGGCAAATCAGCTAGGTTTATGAACAAACCTTGTAAATCAGAAAATTATGTATCAAAATAAGCCAGGTTAAGAACTGATTTTTGTACTATGTTGAACTCTGTTACTTCTTTTCATTCTGATAAAATTGAATTTAATATAATTTGGCCTTTCAAGAGCTCTACAAGTAGCTAATTGCTTTTGATGGTGTGCTATGCTATTAAGGAGGGTTCTTTGCGAAGTAATAATGTTTCGTAAAAAGGTTCTGTAGCTTTCATGAGTTGGATTGTAGAGAATGATTTTGAAAACCCTATGAGGATCATCAGCAGCTGACAATGGGTATTGTATCTTGCATATGCCTCAACATTTTCATTAGTCTCTCTAGGTTTTCAATGTTATGTATCAATGGAGTGTAATATTGAGAATAGCTTCATTCATGTTTTTATTTCTATGAAGTCATATAATTTCTATCTTAATTTTGTTCCTGATTTGGGTTATTTTCTTAGTTGGAAATATGCTATTTTTGCTTCTAGTCTTTGCTACGCTCTGGCTTCTTCTGCTTCTCTGTTTAAATTTTTCAGGTCCTTTGCCTATTGATTTTGGTTGCTGATTTTCTGGTTTATGGTCTCTACCTGTCTCCAATTGCCTTCGACTTTCTTCCTCTCAGGATTGCGCCGTATATTAGAGTTGTTTTTTTCATCCTAAACATTAGGTATCTGTGATTAATCCCTGTATAATATTTTTTTCATTGCAAATGCATTCTTGTTTATAGCTGTATATGTGAATATATGCAAGGATGGAGTTAGCATTGGACGAGTGGGGTGGCTGGCTCTGCTTGATAAGAAAATCCTCTAAATTGTATCCGTTATTTAAGCCCCACCCCCGTGAACTTAATTAAAATGCCCATAAGAGTTGAAAAATTTAAGGCCCTGCCCCTATGAACTTAATTGAAATGCCCCATGAGTTGAAGTTGTGATCACTTATATTGAATTCATTGTTAAGTAAGCCTCCGTCCCTCATAATCTATTACTGTGCAAGCATCCTCCTGTGTTCATCTATGTGTTGGGTTATATGCTGTGTCTTATATATTGTTTTCTACAAACTAAGACCTTTAGATCTTGGGATTTTGGAATTGCATGATCTCAGTAGACTTTATATGTTACTTGTTGTGGTGAACATCCGTGTCTTGAATTTTGTGTTGGTTTCAAATAATTTCAGTTTATGTGTGATTTAACATTTTTTTTATACATATTTTGCTTTTGACTCCAGGCAATTACGAGACACCCTATTTGTTTTGGCTGGAATGCTTGGCACGTATTTGAATGTCTTGGTTTGTTCTCGATCTTACCTTTGTACTTCAATCAGTATTGTATCTGCATTTGCAACATATTTTTTGAATTTCTAGGTGTCACCAGTATATTACTTGCTTTAATCTTGAAATTATGGGATAATAAGTTCCCATTTGTATTTTATTTCTTTTTAATTTATTGTTTACGAGTACATGCTGCGTGAATTTTTCCATTAATCTGTTTACCGGAGTCACTTCCTTCAACTGCAGGCTCTAGGGCTTTTGTTTCTTCTATTTTCCAGTTGGTTAGCTTATGTCATATTTGAAGACACAGTGCAGGGTAATATGGTATTTACTTCATTTGGTACTACATTGTATCAAATGTTTGTATTATTCACCACTTCCAACAACCCAGATGTTTGGATACCCGCATACAAGTAAGTGGAACTTTGAAAATTAATTTAGTGTTGTTAGTACTGCATTTTAATTTGCTGTTGCTAAATTGAGAAGTGTCATAATATGCTGCATTTATTTTGAAGATCTTGAATTTTGCACCATCCAATACATGCATTCACATGCAATCAATAAATATGAGTTTTTTGAAATGCATTATTGTCATTTTTTTTCTCAATAAATATGTTAGAGTGAACCACTGTTATTTTTCCTATATTCAAGTTGTTGAAAGTATTCAAAATGTCCAAAGTGTTACTGTAAACTGGAAATCTTAACCTGTTTATGTTAGATTAAAAGTTGCACCCTTTTTCAGTCCTCTTCTTCTTTTATTTCAATGATTTCAAAGTTGAATAATAGTGATGTTCGTGAGAGTTACCATCCTGAAAAGACAATAAATTGGGATCAGTAATTGGTTGTCAGCTGAATTGATGAAAATTCTTAGCTAGTTCCAGAAGATCTTAGAGTTGCTGTGATATGGAGTATTTCGATACATTCCATTTCAAAGAGAAACAGTGAAAAATGTTCATAAACATTTAACTCCTTCATAGGGAAAAATTGATGACAACAATAATTGGATAACTAAACCAATATCGAACCTATTCATTGCTAGTCATGATGTAGTGATATTAATATTTGCAGATGACCTGTTGGATGCATGTCATGAATATTCAATACTTTTCTCTGCCCAACTTCTGTTAGGTTAAGATCACCTTAAAATGATGCCCTTTATTTTTTTCCTTTTTCTTTTTCCTTATTTCAAAAGCATGCCCTTAGTTTTTGAATATTGATATTTCATCAGTGATATAGAACTTTATCGTAATATCTACCAACTGTACTTCTCTTTTGAAGGGCTTCACGTTGGTATTGCCTCTTTTTTGTTCTCTTTGTCCTAATTGGTGTTTACTTTGTCACCAACTTGATCCTTGCCGTTGTATATGATAGCTTCAAAAGTCAGGTATAGGTTCTTTTATCTTTAATGTTACTCCGTTATTTGATGACTTGTACTTTGGAAAGTAGCACTGATGATGCTATTGCATATGTTTTTCTTTTTCTTTCTTTCTTTCTTTTTTTTTTCTTTTTTCTTTTTGGTACTGCTGCTGATGAATTGCTAATTTAATGCTCTTCTCACCCTGAATTTTTTGCTTAACTTCTCATTATATTATGTCAATGATTATCCATCATGAGAACCAAACTAAGTTCTCTGTTAGATGTTCAAATTGCCATCCGTTTGTTTTTTTATTCCTTTTTGCAAGTTTTGACACAAAACTAATGAGGAATGCATTTTTTATTTTTAGTTATTCATTTATTTTTGTGCACGTGGATACAATAAATAAGATTATTAGAAATATTCAAACTTTGGAGGACCAATAGCTTGGAATCTAGGGAGTATCAGATTTTAATTGTGATTGTTGTTCCATGTGTTCTCTAGAATTGCATGAATGCACATGCTCGTCTGACTTGCTTTATTTTCTATTTTTTATTATTTTGGGGGTTTTTTTATTTTGTAGCTTGCAAAACAAGTTTCTGAGATGGACCGCATGAGGAGAAGAACATTGGGAAAGGCCTTTAATCTCATTGATAACTATGTAAGTACTGATCTGACTAATTAAGTCTCTTTGCACATGTTGTAACAAGTTTATTTTCTGTCAGATTTGTGTATATTACTGATGAAGAGTACCCATATGTTGGTTATAGTAGACATGCAAATTTAAATTAGTCGGTCATAATTCAACTAAGTTAAAGAATTTGTTTGAAGAAAAGATGTAGTTATGCCTTTTAAGATGGTTTGGCATGTGTGTAACAAGACCTACAATCCATTTCTAGTGAGGAGTGATTTACTACAGGTTAAATATTGCAAAAAGGCAATAGGATGGTCCTGGAGTATAGAGGAAATGAGAAATGTCATTTTTATTATTACAATGGATGACATATTTCTGATTGAGATAAATAATAAAACAGTCAAATAAATAAATCTTTAAATATCATCGATAACACGAGGAATTATGCAGTTTGCAAAAGTGGGCAGCAGATTTCTTTCTCAATTTATTTTGATTCTTTTTATTTATTTATTTAGAGAGCTAAATTATTAGTGACAAGGTACTCTATTCCCACTTTTGCGCAGTTGTGTGCATATGATAGATTGGCTGATGGTGGCTTAGAAAAGCCTAAGAGCTAAATAAAAAAATTGCTCATTTTAAAATTTTTGGCAAAAAGGACCACTTTCTCTGTTCTGTGATTGATTGAAAGGTCCATGTTGACGAAGATGGCCCTCGACTTAAAATAAATATAATAGGTTAAAGGGCTGAATGGGGTAAATAAATGTACTGACATGGTTGTGACATGTGAATGTGAATTGAACTGAATAATACTTGTTGCATTGTGAATTTTGGAACATATACACAAATGTGAACATATAGACAGAATGACATTGCTATGCATTATTCTCCTTTGTGATTTCCCTTTCCCCCTATTTGTTTATATTGGTCATTTTCAGTTCTATTAATATGTTAACTGCCGTGACTATTATAACATCTGGTGGCAGCAAGGTGTCTTGTGTGTGTAGATGTAGTTATGTTTGGGCATTTTTTCTGTGTTGAACAGAATGTTGGATTCCTCAACAAGGAGCAATGTATTAAACTGTTTGAAGAACTTAATAAATACAGGTATTGCTGCTTATATCAGATTTTATATATGTTCATACCTTGCTTTTATCAATACATATTGAACAAATAGATTCTATCTTTTTCAAAGAATTTCCTTTTAACTTTTATTAGAAAGTTGTTTGGACGTTTGAATTTTCTGCTGATCAATGGAGAGAATGGAATGAAATGTTTACTGCATGTGCAAAGAAAGATTGAAGTGAATGTTTATGTGGTTTTCAATTTTAGTGAACTATAGAGCCATCTGGCTTCTGTGAGCCATTCTCTTTTTGATCAAAAAGCAAAAGCAAAGATTTTTTTCCGTCACCACTTCGATACCCGTTACTTTTTGTTTTATCAATCCAGAAATGATAAAATAAAATAAGTGTTATAAATATTTAAAAAAAGGAATAAAAGAAAATTTATTTTAGAAAACAAAATACTTATCAGTACCTTGTTAGTAGGCTCATAAGAAGCCCATTCTTATTGTTCAAAACAATTGTATGCATCACATATATATAGCCGTTGGAAGCCATGGGGGTTTGTTACATTTTCAATATGAGAGTTGTGCCTTACTAAGGTTGGGGATGGCAATGGGGTGGGGTGGGGATTTCCCATTAAAAATTTCACCTCCATTCCCCGTCTTATCCCCCAATAAATTTAGGTAGCGTTTACTTTTTTTATTGGAGTGGGAATTCTGAGTAGGAATCCTAGGATTGGGTATATGGAGTGGGAGTGTGAGTGGGAGTAGATTGTTTGCTTATACTGGAATGGAAGCAGGAATGGGGATTAAAATCCAATTTATGTGTTTATTTTGTTTTGGATTGGGAGTAAATAGTTTCAAATTATAATTTTACCCTTATTTAAGGAATTATAGTTTTTAATTACAAAGTTAATAAAAAAATATATTTGATGAATAAAGATTTATTTTATTATATTTGTAAATTTATAATAATTATTAATATTCTTAATTATGTACATTTCAATTTTTTATTAATTTTAATTTTAATTATGTAAATTAAAAATTATTGATAAGGCAACACAAATGAAATATTTTTACTATTAACATAGTACAAAATTAATATTTTATTATAATAAACTATTTATTATTATTAATATTAAATAAATATAATACTATTATTTTTAAATAAATATAATAATATTATATGATAATTTTCCTTTGTAATTTAAACAAGAAAAATTATGAAAAAAATATAGAAATCTTATGCATGCATTTTGAACTTCAGGATTTGATTTTATTGAGATTACCACTTGTTTGTGTTGTAAACTTCAGGTTAAAACAATAATATTCAAAGACAAATATATGCAAGAACAAATCTTAATTTATTGAAATTAAACTAATTTGATAAGCGGTTAAACCAGCCATATAAGAAAATAAATTAAACTAGTCACATTAAGAGAATAATTTCAATATTGGCGGTATTATAAAACCAGCCGTATAAATTTAAGTTTTTATAAACAATTAAATTAACAACATAATAAACTAATAATATAAAAACATAATAATAAAGCATAAAAGAAATAAGTATAAATAAACAAAAGCAGTAAAAATTAAATTGACCATGTCAAATTAGCTATCATGCTAATAACTTATTATAAATAAAATTAAAATAAAAGGAATAAAAGAAAATTTTTTATTAGAAAACAAAGTACTATAAATACTTTGTTAATAGCCGGTATAAAGAGCCAATACTTATTATTGTTCAAAGCAATCATATGTATCACATATAGATAGTCATTGGAAGACGTGGGGGTGTGTTACATATTCCATGTGGGATTTGTGCTTTACTAAATTGGTGGGCCACCACTTCACAACAATAAGTCAATTAGAAAAATATAGGTATTGTAAATGGGTTGTTGACTTGCAGGTAATGTAGTGTTACCTGATTTCATTATTGTTTTGAAATGGTCATTAATAAGATTTATCTGTGTGCCTTATCAGAAGAGCAATATGAAATTGAAGACTTACCTGATATAAATATGCTTTTAGGCTGCAATAATGTCTCATAGTTATTAAATCTTTCAAAGGCATAATTTAAAAAAATTTACTGCATTTCCTTCTCCCTATGACACAAGTGAACGAAAATGATGTCATCTCGAGTTGAACATGGAACTCAGACACTATATAATTACTTAAACGATTCTCAATTCTTCTACGTAAGAAATACTGGTTGGTTTTACATTAGTTTAATGCAACATTATGATCTTCTTTTTCTCGTTTTTTTTTAACCCAATAGGAGCTCTTGCCTCGACTTTGTTGAGAGTGCACAATGGCTAAATTTGAATCGATGGAATTTAATATATTTGAATTGGTGCTTGTAAGCAGTCATATTGGCCGAAGCTAATTAGAAAGAAAAAGTTGATGGAACCCAAGATGAAACTTGGCTTTTTGTTTAAAATGGTAACAGAGCCCAAGATATAACCTAATTACTTAATTACGTTACATTAGTTACGTAAGAAGTAATAATGTTCAATAATTAATTATCACATGAAAATATGAGATCACACCACATCAATTGAGATATAAATTTTGTATCCTAACTTTGTAAGTCTATCATTTATTAATTGAAATATGAAAGTTGATCATTTCACTTTCACTTGCATCATCAAGATAAGTAGATCATTTAAATTCATAATTATCGCATCAACTTGTGATAAAGTTACTTTGAATTCATGTGTTTATTTATATTTTCCTTAGGACTCTGCCAAACATATCAAGAGAAGAATTTGAGTTAATCTTTGATGAGCTGGATGACACCCATGATTTCAAGGTATATATTTACTCTAATTTGGTTCGACTAAGTTCTAGTGGTCCATTTTTCTTTGGCATCAGTTTGGCTTGCATTAATGTTACAACTTTAGTCTCCCGATTTATTGATTGAAAACCCATTGTTATATGATCTATTTTGTCCCATCATTCTAATCAATGATACCTGGGCACTGCAAAATAAAATTTGTGTTCATATCTTTTTTTGTTTCAAGTGTCTAGTTGTAATATCATGCTAGTCATCTTTAAAATAGATATTATTTTTTTGTTAGTGTTTATTGATAGTGAATCTATTTGATTTCTTTGCTGTACATGATCTTTATCTGCAGATCAACTTGGATGAATTTGCTGACCTATGCAATGCTATTGCTCTAAGATTCCAGAAGGAGGATGTTGTAAGTCCAAAATCTTGAAGCATTTGAAAACACACTTAAATTGTCCATTTTTAATGGAAAATGAACTTTTAGAATTCATTTCTCATACTCGGAATCTGTTTGCAGCCATCTTGTTTCGAAAATCTTCCATCAATCTATCATTCACCTTTCTCTGAAAAGTTGAAAGCCTTCATACGCAGCACCAAATTTGGATACATGATATCCATTATTCTAATAGTAAATCTAGTTGCCGTTATTGTCGAAACAACGGTATGGCTTGAATTTATAGACTCTAATTTTTTATGTTTGTTTCTTATCAACATATGTGATATCTGTTTGAATAAAACTGATTGATTTTATACGCTTAGGTTCTGTGATAATTTCTTTATACGTGCCTTTACTTCTGAGTTGATCAATTTGATAGTTATATTTCATCGATGGAGTTATGTTTATGTTATAAGTTCATGTGTCTTTTATATGTCTTTTATTAGGGACAAATCCTATACAACCAAGTTTATACACATAAGCCCCCAGGGGCTCAGCAAAGTGCTTTACAAGGAGCTTTCTTTAACTAGCCATCTGAGTTCAAATCCTAGAGGAGTTAGGTGGCTAAAATGTTAATTTGGACTTGCCTACTATCCTATCTTTTGTTAAAATATACACACGCACACGCAATACCTAAACTCGAAGTTCGTCTTTTATAAGAAAGTGGTAGTTACTTCATTGTTTCTATCAAAAGGAAAGAAGAGGGTAATTCTTCCAATTACGGCACTCATTATAAAATGAAAAGTAATAACTACTTACCTGTGGTGCATGGCTTCTAGTTGGCACATCATTTGCCACATACAAATCACTTTTGGTCGCAATTTTAAGAATAATATGAAAGCTGCCTGGTCTTTTGAAGTGTAAATTGTGGCTTTTATATGGTGCATGTTAAGTTGATGTGGAAACTTGTTTGCAGCTTGATATACAAGAAAGTTCTCTTCAGAGTGTGTGGCAAGAGGTGGAGTTTGTCTTTGGTATGTTGATTGCATAGGCGCTTTTCCAACTTGTTACTTCCTCATTTATACAAGTAAATGGTTGCTCACTCATAAATGCATGTAAGGAACGTTTGTGATGAGCGTATAGTCAATGCAAATTCAGAATCGCTAAACATCATGAAAGACATATCATCTAGCAATGAAATAGGGTTTTTCATTAAAAGAGTTTAAATTTCAAGATTCTAGCCACAATTCAATGCCAGAGAAAAGTGATGCTCCTTCAAATAGCTATGCACATTTATGTTGGTTCGACCGACTTTTGATGGAAAAATCCTTTTTGAACTGGTCAGAGAAGTATATTGAATTAATCAAGTATATGCAAGGACCGTTCTGATTCAGTTGGAGTAATTATTGCATACTGTGGGTTAAAGTTGAATATAGTTACAAATTCTGTTAAGACGAAATTGTTTTTGATATACTCCTTTGCATTATCTATTTAAACTTGCCATTGTATTGAGCAAAACTAAAGAAATTAGTGTTTGTGACATCCAATAAGGTCTTTGCCCCCTTTATTTTTGGCATTTTCCGCTGAGTAACACTTAGCTTCTGTATCTTTTTTTTTTTTTTTCATATCAGTGCACAATATTTATCACACATTTAGTCTGGTTTCTGTCAAGAGTCCAAGGGCTGCTGTGAATGAAGTTCAAGGGTTGCTTTTTGTTCAACAGGGTGGATATATGTACTGGAAATGGCTCTGAAAATTTATTCATATGGATTTGAGAATTATTGGAGGGATGGTCAAAATCGCTTCGATTTTCTGGTCACATGGGTGATAGGTAGGGTGGACGTTTATCCTATGATCTATGTTTACATGTATCTTCCTTAAATTTAATTAAATAAACTGCACTACTTTTTCTTTGTTTTATTACTCATAAGAATTTATTGATGATTCCATTGGCACGATATTGATAATAATGGTTCTTAGTTGTGCCCAACTTTGTTAAAATTCTTTAATGCTGAAACTAGTAAATTGTAGAAACCTAGCATTAAAAATGGGTAATGATCATGCTATTAAGGTCCTTAAGATTCAAATTAAAGTTTCCACAAAGATTTCTTTTTTGAATTATTTTGTTTCGTTGGTAACTCCGTGTGCAGTTGGAAATTTATTTACATATTTTTGTGAAGAGCAATATGGAAAATTTAGTATACTTGAAACGACTTATATTTGTTTGGACTGAAATGCATAGAATAATATTCACTGCTGGATAAATATTGTTTAGATCTGAGGTCTAATGTATTACTAATTTAGGAACTCCCACAATGCAGCTCAAATGTTGTTCAGGATGACAGTCTACATGCATTCTTCTCAATTGCCCTTAGTTGTTCTCACAAAGTAGTATAGACATATTGTCACTTTCCACTTCCCACATAATTTGCGAGGAGGTGGGATTTTAAGTGCATTGGTCAATATAAATTCAGAATAGAAAAACTATTCTCAAAGCTTTTAATGATTTTTGTTATCTTTATTGCCTGGATTACTAGAATTCTTACGTTTCCAATACAAAAAAAATTTATTTGTTAGATTGCATTATCTTGCTTTGACAGATGATTTCTATACGTTTGCAGTTATTGGAGAAACTATAACTCTTGCTTCACCTAACGGACAGACTTTCCTTTCAAATGGAGAATGGTAGGAAAGATCCAATTGCATACTCTTAACAGTATTTCACTTTTCTGCATTATCTGGCCTTTGTGTTTCTTCAAATAATTGTTTCTACCCAATATGCTGCTTCAGCTTAGAACCTTCTTACTTTATTGACCTTTCCTGAGGATGCGTGAAAAATGAAAATCGTTTCTTACTTAAAGTAATCATGTGATTAAATATATTTCACATTTATATCTGAAATGCCAATGCGTTGTTGCTGGTAAAAGATTGGGGGAAAGGTTTTTCGAATTTTAGTTTCTATTAGTATTATCCTTTTAGTAAGAAATGAAATTTGACAAGTATTAGAAGAGAAAAAAAGGGACAAGTAGTCTGCAAAAAAACCAGTTTGCAAAAGGTTTTGTTCATATTATTTCTTGTGTAATATCTCCATTCAACATTTTGCTTGTGTATTGTGGATAGTAGTTGTGTCATTTTTGTTGATACAAGAATACATGAAATATGAACATAATATTGGCAATATTGCATCCCACGGTCCCAAGAAAAGTTTGTTTTATCGGGGGAAAATTTCTGGCATGTGGCAGATTTATTTTTCTTCTCTTGTGTAGAAAAACTTTATCTTAATACTTTTGTCATTTGTTCCTCCAACTTTCTTGTAAACAGGATTCGCTACCTTCTTCTTGCAAGAATGTTAAGATTGATCAGGCTCCTAATGCACGTCCAACAATACCGAGGATTTGTCGCTACATTCTTAACTCTCATACCTAGTTTAATGCCATACCTTGGGACCATCTTTTGTGTCCAATGCATCTATTGCTCTCTTGGTGTACAGGTATAATAGGAGAAAATAAAGAAGCTTTTTGGAACAATATTACATGCCTTCATTGACTAATTTCGATTAAGAAAAATACGAGAGAACTCTGCACATGTGACATGTACATTTCATTTAGATGCAGAAACTGTGAAATTGCTAAATACTTCTTGTCCCGAATATGTTCATGGTCCTGAAGTTTATCATTCTGTCTTAACACTACTTAAGGTTGATGGGTACTGCAATCTACGTGGTTTGTGATGTAAATTATAAATCTCTAGGACATGGCACCTGAGTTTTATTTCTGTTGATTAACTTGGATTTTTTTTTAATCTATATATAAATGGTACTAAATTATCTGCATAATTATTTATCAAAATCTATAGATCTTTGGCGGGATTGTCAATGCTGGGAATGCCAAGTTAGAAGAGACAGATCTTGCTGATGATGAGTATCCTTATTGGTTTATTGAATTCTCAGATAATTTATCTTTTCTGCTTCTAACTTCCTCTAATATCCTTATCAGTTGTTGGTTGATACCCTTTTTATTTTTCTGAGTATTGCTTCTGTAAAGTCGTGATGTCATTTCCTTAAATCACTTTTTTTATCGAAAATTTCAGTTATTTACTTTTTAATTTTAATGACTATCCAAATGGAATGGTGACACTTTTCAATTTGCTCGTCATGGGAAATTGGCAAGTTTGGATGCAGGTATCACTTCTATGTCAGAATATATATTACATGATGTGCTTTTCATGTTTCTTAGTGACGTGCGCTTACATTGTTAGGTTCTAGACTAGGATTGGATCATCCTGGTTTATTGCCTATTTCTCTACATTTTGCCAATGTGATGGTGGGTTTTTTACTACACTGATGACCACTGAAGTTTTTGACATGTTTAATAACTAGAAAGGCATTTAGCTAGGTTGGAAATTATAAAACCTAACCCTATCAAGCAGATCGCCAAGTCAGGAAAATAACCCATCAATGCACTGTCAATATTCTACTAAAAAATATGAAGGCAAAGAGGCTTATCCAGTTCAGAACTTTTCACCCATACCTAAGGATACTATTTGACTGCAAACAGTCAGAACTATATATAGATTTGTATGGTTCCCTCTTCCTTGAATATCTTTGTAACGTAGACTGCATTTTAGAAAAAAGATAGAATTAATATGTTGCTGAAAGAAAAAGTATACAGGATAAATTTCTCAGGATGATGCTCCTTTTATTATGTTTAAAGAAAATAATTGTATCTTGAAATGTTGATTACAACTTTCCTTGCAATAGCCTTGTGTTTAGAATAATTTATTCTAAATTGTTGAAACTTCAAGAACCTCGTGAAACCAAACTTTCAAAAACAATATTATATAAATTAGGATTATACAAGACGAATATCAAGGCTATAATTCTTTTTGGTTGAATTAAAGTTTCTAGCTAGGCCCAACAACAGATTTCGGATTTCTTCGGATACTCAACAACAGAATTTGAAATCAATGTTGCCAATGTTGGCTTAATGCACTAAACCTATGCTTGGACGTACTAATTACCTGTTGTTTACCATGTCAGAGCTACAAAGAGTTGACAGGAACTGCTTGGACTCTAGCATATTTCGTCAGCTTCTACCTAATAACTGTTTTACTACTATTGAATTTGGTGAGTTTCATTTAATACCATAACATTTGATCTTCATCTTGCATACAAAATGGCACAAAATTTTGAATTTTTATTCACCTCATTGCTAGCATGTTCCAGTAAGTGCAATTCTCTTAAACATTCTAAGGAATTTGCACTTGATAAACCAGTGGCTGTCTTTCGTAACTTTAATTCTTAATGCATTTCATGCTTCCGTAGTACCCTAAAATGCGGTTACGAAGAGAGATCCCAATTTTTGTTTCCTGTTGCAATATCAGGTCATAGCTTTTGTCTTGGAGGCATTCTTTGCCGAAATGGAACTCGAGAGTTCAGAGAAATGTGAAGAAGAGGACAAGGTTGGTACATTTTGTGATCTCGTTCTCGGAAATGAAAAGTAAAAGATGTCCTTTGTCTTTCTTTGTTTACTCAAGAATTTTGTTTGATACTGCTGGTTCCTGTTGTCAAGTCCTAAGAATAAATTGTTTCAACATTTAATCCAACCAATAGAAAACACGGTATCATTTAAAATGCTCTGACTGATCAAGCTTTGTGATTTTACATTGCTATTATAATACGTGACCACTTGGAAGAAGTCATTAATTAATAAGGGTTTCCTTAGTTTAGTATAGTAAGGGAAAGCTAAAAGATAGAGAAATATAAATTTCAATACACTATAGAAAAAAATTCACTGCATTAAAGTCTTGGAGTGTGTTTTTTTTTTTGTGGGGGGGGGGGGAGGGGGGTGTTTCTTTTAGCTGATCTTATTGGAAAATTGTTCCTTGGAACAAATTTAAGTGACGCTGTTGTTATCTGTCTGTTGAAAAGTTTTAGCTGTGCAACAGTACTTGCTCTTGGACAATGTTTACTGACCAGAGCAGATTACATTTGCAAATATCATGCTCGTCATACAGTCATTTTTTTTATCTCTTCTCATTTATATTTTGCACCATTTAAAATTCATCGTTTTATGTTTTGATCCAGGATGGGGAACCAAGGGAACGGCGCCGACGTGTTGGGTATGTATTGCTGGCTTATTTTTACTACGAAAAGTTACCACTTATGCTACGGATGTTTTGACTGTTTTGTGTTCACATAATCATATTGTTTGGTTTGGTACAGTACAAAAACTCGAAGTCAGAGGGTGGATGTCCTTCTCCATCATATGCTCAGCGCGGAGCTGCAAAAATCATGTGATTCTTAGGGCTTGTTTGTTAAATATATGAAGTTTGAAAATTTATGATTTTCAGACTTTTTTTAAGTTTTGCTTGTTTGTTATTCTTATTTTAAATCTCAATTTCAGATATATGCTACTTAATAGAATAAGTTAAATAACTTTATTTTTATTTGAATTGAAAAAATCTGGATGAAAATCAACTATAATCTCTCAAAAAGACCCCTATTTAACAGGCTTTTTTTCAATTCAATTAAATTGATTTCTATTTTACTCTTTTCTCATTGCGATTTGTTGTGTTGATTTTATATGATTGAATCAACTTATTATATAAAAGCTACATTTTTGGACTTTACTTTGTACTCATCTTGAGCTCTTTCATTCATGGCTACCATTTTGAACAAAATTCTTGATGAAAATTAATATGTTAGGATGTTAATGTTCTTTTTATTCATTAAATAAAATATTTCTACAATTAATGATATTTGTAAAATACTATTTTACTTAAAATTGTTAATTGATTCTATGTTAACTTGTGTGATTAAATAAAAAATATATATATAATACACACAAAATAAGGTAATTAACATTGTATTTTTTTTTAGTTGCAACACTGTATATATTGAAAATATATATAGATATAAGTAATAATAAAATGACGTTAATTTACTTATTACTTTTAATTTATCAAATATATAATAATACTTGCAGTTATAAATGTTAAAATATTACAGATTAGATTCTTTTTGTCTATGAGATAAATAACTTAACATTTACATTTAGTTATCTAAAAAATGAAAACAAACATATTTTTCAGATATTTACATTAAGAGCTATTGGGACTTTACCTAAAAGTTTTTGGATGATCAAATATAAATGTTAAATTATTTTTCTCGTAGACAAAAAGAATTTGAATTATGATATTTGAACATCTATGATTGTAAGTATTAGTATATATTTGATAAATTAAATGTGGTAGGTAAATTAACATCATTTTATTATTATTTATATATATATATATTTTTTGAATATATACAGTGCAACAACTAAAAAATACAATGTTAATTATTTTATTTGCTTGTATTATATGATTTTTTTTTGGTTTAATCACACAAGTTAATATAGAATTAATTAACAATTTCAAGTAAAATAGTATTTTACAAATATCATTAATTGTAGAAATTAAAATATTTAATGAATAAAAAAAACATTACATATTAATTTTTATTAAGAATTTGTTCAAAATGGTAGCCATGAATGAAAGAGCTCGAGATGAGTATACAGTAAAGTAAAAAAATGTAGCTTTTATATAATAAGTTGATTCAATCATATAAAATCAACACAACAAATCGCAATGAGGAAGAGTAAAATAGAAATCAATTTCATCTATTCAAATTTTAGATTAAAAAAAAACACCAACTTAGTATGGATATTTCATATTCTGGAATGCAGCAAGTAAAAAACATATTATTTCAAATTTCTGTTGTCAAAATATTTTCATTGCGATGACTGACACGTCGAGGGGTTTGCACTGAAGTACCTGAATGCCTAGAGCTGGCAAAATTTGACACGACCCGATTATCCGACACGAACACGACATAAATAAATGGGTATGGGTCGTCAAATTTAACATGATTATTAAATGGGTCAGGTTTGGGTCAACACGAATTTTTTCCGTGTTGGGTTAGGGTTAAAAGTCTTGACCCATTTACCCGATTATATTTTCTATTTAAAATAATTTACATATTTTTATAATTAAAACTCAAATATTAGAGATGATTTTTTTTTAAATGGTGAATATAAATACAGTGTTTGATTTATAAAATTTTACATACATTTAGAGCTTCAATAGTATAAATGTGTAAAAATTGATATATATATAATATTATAAAATATATATGTCTATCAATTTTTACATATTTATACTATTGAAGTTCTAAATGTATGTAAAATTTTATAAATCAAACACTGTATTTATATATAATTAATATTATATATATATATATATATATATATATATATATATATATATATATATAATTAAAACCTCAATAATGTAAATATGTAATATATTAGTAGATATGTATATTTTATAATATCGATAAATTATGTATGTATGTACGTATGTATGATAGCGTATAAATATTTGATGTAATTTTTGTTTAATATATAGATATTAAACGGTTATTGGGTAACCCGATTATTTTTCCGTGTCGGATTTGGATCGACCTAAATTTGACACGACACGAAACTGACACGACATGAACACGATCCGATGACCCATTTTGCTAGCTCTATGAATGCCAACGATATGACTTAAAACTTCAAAAGTCAAGAATATGACATTCACAAGTACCTTTTATTTAGGGAGCTTGTTACTTAAATCATTTTTTCAATTGTATGATAGACTCCTAGATTTATAACCTATGTAGTGGTAGAGACTAGAGAAGTATGGCATTATGACATAATTATAGTTTATTTAATTTTTTATTATGGTACCAGATTGAAGAGATTAGATGTGAATTTTTTTTTTTTAAATTCAGACTTCAAATTTTACATTAGGTTATGCTTGGTGTAGAGAAGATAGAGAAATTTGTCTACTCTCTCTTTCATTTTGTTCTTTATTTCTCTTATTTTTCTCCACACTTAACATTTTTCTTTCATATTTTGTTAAAATTTCAGATTTCTTGACTCAAGACTTGTGCAAAGGTCTAGAATTTGAGAAGTTTAGATTACGATCTAAACAAACATTCCAATGCCAAACTCAATTATCAAGTATCATCACAATAAATCTCACTAAAAATTGATGTGTTGCCTATATATTTAACTATCATAATTTTTTATAAGAAAAAAAATATTAAATAAAAACCACTCATATAAATTCTACACTTTTTATCTATGTGGTTGTAAGTAAACAAAATGAATATTTAAATTCAAAAAATAATATTGTGATAAATATTGAAAAACAAATGTAGCATGTCAGAAGTGAATGTGATTTTTTAACTTGTTCTATGATTTAAGAAATATTGAGTTTTGTGTAAAATTTATATATATATATATATATATATAGATGAGACAATACCACCAAAATGTCATATACATTAAAAGGAGTTTTCTAATTTCTCTCGAATTAACATTAATATATACCATTTATCCCCTAATATTTTTCATAATAGTCAATAACCCCATAGCAATATAATTTTACAATATTATTCTTATTTTTTAAATCTACTTTTATTCATGTTTATTATAAAATAAAATAAATCATATGAATGGAAATTAAAATATTTAAGTAGTAAAAATAAGAAAATATATTTATTTTTAGAGTGAATAAAAAATTAATAATAGAATATTTTTCTTATGCTTTTTTATTTTTTAAAAAATATTTTTTATAATAAATATATTTTTTATATTTCTAAGATAAATTATCAAATAAATAATTCATTTACCCCTCTTTTCATTTAAGATTTTAATGCCAAGGTGATATGAAAATTATTAAGAAATAAGTGGTATATATTAATTTCAGTATGGGAAAAATTGGCAATCTCCCTCTATTAAATTCTAAAAAATGAGAATCGTTTTGTTACAAATAAATAAAAACCCTGCGCCAGATCCGAATGAATTTTTTTTTTTTTTTGTCCGTTTGATGTTGTGACCATGCATTCTCATCCTTGGTTTAAATAATTTTACTTGCTTTCTGTATAGGGTTTGTGCCGGTCATTTAGGATGCATAAGAAGTGTTTTGGGATCGATTCGGTTCCTCGCACTGGTTACTAAGATGGCCTTAAATCAGAGAGTGTTTTGGACCTTGCTATTTCATAAGAGTGAATATTCTTTTCCATTTTATGATGGTACGTACGGTGAAAATCTGGTGGTGATCATGCTTTAGTTCTGGTCTTCGCATTAGCAATTCAATCAACATCAGCAACATTATGTAACATTTTTTTTTTTTTTTTCTGTTTGTTCGTATTTTAAATTGTCCTGTATATACATAAATACCAACGAAGGAAGGAAGAACCCGATCGAGTGAAGTGGACTCGAATTTCAACAGGGTATTAGATCTTAGACTAATTTTGGTTATTTTATACGAGGAGTTTGAGGAGAGTTATCTAGCCCAGTGGCCGCTGCCAAACCCGGTATCTTATCCTCTTAGAACATAGGCAAATCCTTGTACTTTCATTTTTCAGTACAGGCAATTGCCTCCTCTTTTTTTATATTTTTTTATCATTGTTCTTTCACTCGCCCATTGAAACTCATGGAAACTCGAATCTACGTTCTGGTCTGTGCTCTTTGTTGCCTCTTTCTTTTCTCCTGACAAAAATATTTTTCGGATCAATAATTACCTATAAGTGGTCTATTTCATCTGATGGACCTTGTTCCTCTCATTGCCGAGAATCTAATTAATTTAAACTTAACTTAGAGATTGCCTTTTTTAAAAGGAAAGGGATGGTATACCATTTGGTTTTATAATAAATTATGATTGTGTTTCATCAACTTGATTTGGACTACAACAGTAGGAATATTATGGTTCTCTCTTCAAAGCACATCACAAAGATAAACACTAGAGAAAAAGAAGAAAGGAAAAATATAAAAATTAGAGCCAACAAAATTTGATAAGATCTGAATACCATACACGAATAATATATAAATAAATAGGTATGAGTTATCAAATTTAACATGATTATTAAATGGGCAGATTCAGATCGACATGATTTTTTTCTTGTCATACTTGGATTAAAGTTCTTGACCCCTTATCTTATTAATAACATAATTATATTTTTTTATTCTAAATCAATTTATAGGTTATGTTTATCAAAACTCAAATATTGGACATAATTCTTTTTTTTTTCTTTTGAAAGATGAACATACACATGGTAATATGGTATTGCATTTATAAAATTCTAAATCTATTGCATTTATAAAAATTCTATATAGATTTAGAACTTCAATTAGTGTACATGTCTATTTTTATAATGTCAATACATAATATTATTTATGCATATGTAATTAGAGCTTTAATAATGTAAATGTATAATATTTTGGTGAGAGCATCCTCACTTTAGCAAATTAAAATAAAAAAAAATAAAATAAAATTTAATACATTAAAAATTGTAATTTTTCTTGTATATTAGTATATTAAAATCTATATATTTTTGTTCGATAATGGCATCCTCACTTTGTTAAAATGAGAATATCCTTATTGGAAAATTATCACATACATACATACATACATACATACATACATACATACATATATAAAATACAGTGCAAATATTTTATGTAAATTTTGTTAATTAAATGTATAAATATTAAGAAGATTATTGGATAACTTGTTTATTTTTCATATCAGATCAAAATCTCAATATTTTGATATAATTATTAAATGAATCCTATTTGGGTCTATCTAAATTTCAAACGATGCGAACACGACCCAGAACCAATTTTACCGGCTCTAATAAAAACTTTGTTGTCTTGTTAATTATTATAGCACATGGTAGCTGATGCAACTAACGGCTATTACTACATAAATTTTATGAAATATATGCACAGATATGCATTTACTTTTGAGGTAAGATTTTGTTGAGCATGATGAATTAAAATTCTTCATTGTATTTTGTTGTTTATGGTTGATGGACATAGAAGAAGTTATGATACCCTCCAACCTACGGCACTTCATGATGTAGGAGTTACTTTGGAAGCTAGCATAGGAATAAAGAATGGTCAATTCAATGGCACTAAGTATGTGAGAGAGAACGAAAGCAATAGAGTTATCCGTGGACTTTATTCCATTGTCCGTTATATGAATAATATTTTTTATTAAAGAAATCGCCATCTTGAAATAGCACATCTATTATTTAAAGCCTCATCTTCATACATAACAAAGTAGAGAAGGAGAAGTAGCAAAGATTAAAATTAAAAAAAAAAATTATGAAGAATATGAAAGGACAAGTAGTGCTGAATCTCCCAGCAGAGAAAGCATGGGAGATGTACAGAAACAATGAAATAATCAGCAAAATCAACCCAGAAATGCTCGCTCATGCTGAATACATTCAAGGGGATGGCAGCCCTGGAAGCCTTAGGCTTTTCAAGCTTGGTCCTGGTATGCATGCACAGTTGCTTTCTTATTTTATTAATTATTATTACTATTTGCTTGGCTGCGACGGGAACTAAAATTTTCTGATTATTTGATGATGAAGCTGTGCACAGCTATGTCAAAGAATCAATAGAGAAAATAGAGGGGGTGGAGACGGGACGATCAGTGACATATCTTGTAGTGGATGGTGAGTTGAAGGGGATTTATGATCCTTACAGGGTCACCATTTCATTCACTCCTGTTGAAGGAAAGCAAGATGAGATGTGTATTGCGGAATGGGCAGCGGAATTTGAGCCTCTGACAACGTCAACTCCTGCCCCAGAAAAGGCTAGGGACGCTGCCCTTGGATTTCTCAAGTGTTTTGATAAGTTCCAGCTTAGCTATTAAGGATAAACTCTATCTATATATATGTTTGTGTGTAAGCATGTGCGACAGTTCTCTGGTGTGGTAGAAACTATTTTAGTTGTACAATAAATAAATAATATTATAATATATGTGTATTTATTTTTAAATTTAATTACATATGTCATACATGCAATCATTAGCTCTTACATTTTCTAGAATTTCTCTTTGTGTGGAGGTTTACATGTTATGAATTTAGTCTCATATAACAATGATATAAGATTTATTCACACTAGAGAAAACTAGATATTTGTGTATTGAGTGGCATATGAATCGTGTAATATGTTAGGTTCCGTTTGGTACAGCTTTTCAAATATAGCTTATTTAAGTAGAGTTTTTGATAGTATAGCTTTATAAATAGAGTTTTTACATAAAAAAATTTTAATTGTTTGGTTGTCAATAAGAGTTTTTATTAAAAATTTATGAAATTACTTTAACAGATAAGTTTTTTTAAGTTATGTTATAAAAAGAATAAAATAAGATTGTTAAACAAATTGAGGATATTTTAGATATTTTAGCATTTAAAAAAAGCTTTTCAATCTCTACTCTTAAAAGCTCAAAATTTGAGCTTTTACTAGTAGAGGCAAAATAGCTTATTTAAACTTGAAAAAATCTACTAAAAAAACAACCAAACATAACAAAAATTATGATAAGAACTTATAGAATTAAATAATCACTTATGGTGATTAGATAAGCCATACCAAACATGCACTTAATTTATATGTGTTTGTGTTAAGTTTGTGTTAAGTCATCTGTATCATATCAATTGGCATGTGTATACGTAAGTTTATCAATATCATGTGGTATGTTGATATAAAGTTTCCCATTCTTATATTTAGTTATAAATTTAATTATAAGTCATGTTACATTACATGATAGGTGGCATATAATAATCTTTAAGTTGTCACTCAAAATAAAAAATATTACAGTATTTGAAATAATTTAGTTGCATGTTACATTATTTATAACATACTCTAGCACTAATTATAAAAGCTTGAACGATTTCCAAGAATATGATAATGAAAATCGATAGAGCACTCTTGCGGGGCTTGAAGATGCAAAATTATCTTTCGGGCCATTTTTTTCCCCCCTTTTCTGGAAAACTGAGAACATGACCAAGTGCCCTCTCTCCTTGCTATAAGTGGAGCTATTCAACGCTATTTCAGTAGCAAGGAAGTCTGAACGTAAATTTGTCTTAAACAAAGGATGTTTTTACTACTAAACAAAAAAGGGTGTTTTACACAATATAACTTCCATTAATGAAAGATTTTTAGGGATTCGACGTGCTGCAATATACAGCCACTATACTTGTGAAGCCATAAATTCCGAGCACAAACTTGGCTTTGATCGCAATATATGCAGTGGATAAAAATCTGCTACAATTATACACTTCCATTTGAAATAAGCAGACATTCTGTCTTTGGACACCCGGCAAAATGGCAATCATAAGCTTAAAAGGAAGTAGCTACTAATGAGATATTAACATGCAACCTACATAAATTGTACCCTGGTACCGACAATAGCATGCATACAAATGTGCTAACAAGAAAGCTATCATTTTCATTTGAAATTAGAGTCAACAACAAGCTTCAGTTCTGGAGAGAACTCGATAATTTCAGAGTCACTCTACCATATCTAAACCTAGCTAAAAGCCCAAAAACATCATATATACAGATAATAAAAGCTTAGGTGAATTGGGGTACCAGTTCAAACAATTTTACCAAAATTCATGAACTTGAGAGTTATTGAAACACTTTTTTCATGACAACCAAAGCTTTGGGTCAACTGCCCCATTATGCTGTGAGCTTATCTTCTATGCAGATGGTTATCAGGTTGAAGGCAGAAACTGTTCACAACCTGTTGATCCATTCCTGGTGAAGTTATTGACGAGGATTTTCATCATTTGACCTAATTTGTCCTTAAACTCCTTTGAGCTGCTCCACTTGACTTGATCAACTTCCGGGTTCCCGTTTTTAATGTTGACGTGCCCTACCACAGCACCCTCCATATAAGCTTTACAAGCTACCAGAATATCATGAGCATGGTTGCGAAAATGCATGGCAACCAAGTCTTCAAAGTGCTGCAAGCAAAAAGGAGACTAAAATCAGGAAGAGAGACTAAAATGTGCACTCCTATAAATTTTAGGTTTCAGTTCACAACGCTGTGTACTTTTCAACCAATAGAGCATACTTAAGCAAAAGTGTGCAGTGTAAACAAACTAATTTCACATGAGAAATTGTTGGATAAAATCGATTCTCCATTTCCATTCAAAATTTCTGATGTTCCACTATTACATGACTTTACTAGATGCAGCTGCATTCACAATTGTACTCTAAAACTTAAGCCCAGGGTGAGACTACGGCAGAGAAAAGCCCGAAATGTCACCCTAACGCTCAAGCTAGCCCATTAATTTATTTCTGAACCACAGGATAGTTGAATACTTCTTTTCTTTTTTTCTTTTTTTCCTTTTTGATAGGATAGTTGTATACTTGCTGCCTCTAATGACCATACTTATTAGGAAAGCCAAGGAAGCCAAAGCAAAACACTAATGTTAATGGCCAAACTTATTAAGACAATCTTATTCACCGGAGATTCCAAATTCATCACCCAGTCTAGGCAGCAAGTCATTATTTTGTGTCAGCTTCAGGTCATAATAGCATTATCAGTTCAACCAAATCTCACATGGATTTTAAAGAGGGAAGGGGGAAAAAGAAGGGGGGAGAGAGAGAGAGATTATCGAATAAAACTATATCAATGTAGCAAGACTAAAAGTATTGAAGGAAATGAATTCGATTAACCAGCCTCTATGCAATTAAGTAAATTAATGAAGCAAATTGTTGCAGATATCATACCTTTGGTGGTTTTCTTAGTGTATACATCATTGTCTTCAACGAGTAGATAAATGCATCGTCATTGTAACTTCTGGACATCTTCTCCCCTTCAGGCCCGACATACGACTTTTCAAACCCAGGCTCATTAAAGAACGGTTTTGCATTCAGAATTAAAGCTTGTATGGAAACCAAAACCTGCAGCATGGTAGACTTATTTTTATCCCACATCTCAGTTGATTTACCGGTCCAGGTACCCAAAAGGCTGAGGCAGACTTTTCCACAATCATACAAATTAGGATTTAATCGGAGGCCCCCTGAATAGTAATAAACACTCTGCAAGAAAAAAATTCCTGATTTGCATTATACACAGTGGAATATACAAAGTTGGAAGGGCACAACTAGAAGTGGCAAAATGAGTCACGAGACAGATGCAACAGAACTTTTCTGATTTATGTTCACATAAATCGACATGATTAATAAATGGATTGACATAACACGACTATTAATCGTATCGTATCCGTGTTCGCTCACCTCATCACGTTTATCCATTTATGACACGAAGATCAATTAGTATGTGATAACATTATCTGAAAAGTTAACTAATCTATATACTTAATATTAAATTAATTATTCGTGACTTATTTTTAAGAATAAAATTGACATATTTGTGATGTTTTAAATAATTTTTTATTTTTATTATTAAATGCATTAAACGGGGTCAACACGATAAATAAACGTATTCGTGTTTTGATGTTTAGAAACGAATAATAAATGGGTGTATCCCTGTTTGTTTAAATTTGAGACAACACAATAGCACGAATTGCCACCCCTAGACACAACAAGAGATACCTACCGGTGGTTCATTGGGGTAGCTAGGTGGGAAGATGCAATCAAAGACAAAAAGGCCATCATGATAGGGTGTACCAGAGGGTCCAATCATGACGGCCCTTAAAAGTTCCATCCTTGCTTCACAAACTCTAACAAATATTGTATCTGTCAGAGTATAGAAAGAGAGCAAGATCAGTCATCTAAACATACTACGATAAAACAAGATTTTTCTTCTCTAAATGGAGAGAGGGTCAAAACAGTAGTACCATGCATGTATGTTATATTATTAAAGCGTATAATTGAAGAGATTTAAACTCACCAGGTAAGTTCCTTTCCAGAATTTTCCATTCCTCCTGAATTTTCTTGGCCCAGTTCTTTGGTGGCTATCAAAAGAGAAAAAGGACACATAACAGTTAATATAACAGATAGAGAAAGAGAGAGACCAAGACATCTTCAGTAACTTAACTCACCTTCTCCTCCCCAAGAAAGCCCATCCGGTTGTAGTGATGGTCAGAAAAATCATCCACAGTATCAAACTGCTTAAAGCCCTGGATATTTGCCATAACTCTACTTTCCTCTTTTTCTTCTTTCTCATCAGAAATCGACTCTACAGAGGCTGTTGAATGGCTAACAAAAGCCAGCTTGCTTTTGCTTTCACCAAGATAGGAGATAGTTGCCTTCCTCTTACTTTCAGAAAGATCTGAAATACTTGTAGTGCTTGAGACAGATGTTACATCTTGAGATGAAGCAATATCCTTTAACCAAGGAAGTGAGGCCTCTACACCAGGAGGAAGATCCACATTATCAAATTGGGATTGCATGGTCGCATAATTATCTTCATACATGTCAGTATCATCATATTCATAATCATCGTCAGCATAGTCATCCATGTTGCCGTAATTGTCGTCATTATCATCTTCATCATGATATGAAAGTTCAGAATTAGAACTATTGGGAATCTTTGAAATAATTGATTCCGACGAGGAACTCTTCGCATGATCTCTGGCTGATGCATCCTAAAGAAAGAACAAAATTACAAGCCAAATACTAATTGAGATTAAGCAAAAGGAATTCCAGAAAAGGAGGCATTAATCATTTGGGAAATCTGGCTATGTACCTTAACTTGGTTTTCCCACATTTCATCATCACATATTTTTTTCTTTCCCTTATCGAGGTCAGCTTTCTGATCACCAACCGAATCTTCACTTGGAGCTTTGTCTCTTGCAAAATTCATGAGCTTATGAAGAATAGCATCCTGAAAAAATAGATTACTTCCTCAGCAGCAGGATAACACAAAAGAACAATGTTTAAAATACAACACATTACAGACATATCCTCCTAATGCCCTCAAAATGCTTTGCCTCAACAAATGGGTATGCAGGCGTGTCCGTATAAGAGAGAATTAATTTATGATCATTATCATCACCAACACCATATCCTCCTAAATTCGGAAAGAATATTGGGGTGTCCATAAGGATTTGCAATTCTTGTAATAGCAATGTGTATTTTTCAATTCAGTCACCAACATAATATCTCTTATCATCGACTAAGTAACTTTTAATGACTTACAAAAAGCAAAACATACTCAATCAGTCAATCTGCTAGAGAATTGTTTCAAATAGGAGAAAAAATGGAATTGCAGATGAGCGATCACTACTCTGGAAAATTTTCAAATAGATAATTTCACTAAACTAGGTTTTGGTTTACAGAACTGACGTGAAGAATAAGAAAAAATAAAGGGAAAGTAGAACCCTTATATCATAATCCAAAGTCCTTTTTTTTTTTTTTGCCTTGGATTTTTATTACCAGAGTAAAAAGAAAAAAATTTCTTAGCAACCAAACACAACTATAAAATAGTTACCGACTGACAATAAATTAAATAAAAAATAAATTCGCAAGTTAATTTGTAAAATTGCACAATTACGACCAAATTAGTCAGTCAAAGCACGATCGTTGACTCACGCACACAAATTAAACCGGACTGACCCAGACGTTCAATCAATTAAATATTCAAAATTAACCAACCGCAAAGAAATTAACAACAAAATTTACGAAAATTAAAAACAAACAAACAAAGTTACCTTGCAAGATTGAAGTTTGGGGCTGATCAAATTATCGTCCATATCACACGATCCTCCAAAATTCTATCATGTCGTAAAAGTGAAAAATATAAATAAATGAAATAAAAAGTTCTAAATAGAACCGCTGTCGTTTTCAAAACAGATGATTATGATAGAGATAATAATTATAAGCGAAACATGTACCGGAAAGATCGACGAAACCCGAAATATCCGAAACAACTATTATAGAGATCGGAGAAAAGAGGAGAGGATAGTAGCAGCGTGACTGAGAGAGAAAGTTACCAATCAGAAGAGAGAGAACCGATTTCGCACTTGTTAATATAGTAGGTAAGCTCTCTCTATCGTACGCGGTAAGGAAATTACTGGGTGAAAGATAATCCAATGCGGTCAGCTACACTTTAATTTGAACTACGTCAACCTATCACGTAATATTTTGAATCTTTGATGACGTGGCGCCTCTTTTAGCTGGACTGTATAGTAGGGTTTAGCATACAGCAACGTCACTGGGGCGGATTTTTATTTTTGGGATAGTTAAGATGCGTTCGTGTTCGTTGTAAATTAAAACGTGTCAAGGTTTAGTGTAACGAAGGTTGTGTTTTGATGACGTGGAAAGTTTTCGCTCGGGTTGGGTTTAAGTTCATGATGGGCTTCGGAGTGGAGGATTTTTGCTGGTGGGATATTCTGGCAGCTTCGCTTCTAGTTGTCGGTGAAGGTGGCCAATGGGTAGGGCGGCATATGGTACGGTATGTGTCTGTATAGCACAACACAGCACCAGTACGTTTGGTAGGGCATGCTATACAGTATGACATAGCACACACGTGTGTTGGGTTATGCTTAGAAGTTTAGGTATGTGGGTTTTAAAAGCACGGCACAATTAGAGGTAGGCCAAAAACAACACGCGAAAAGACATGTAATAATCACACTTTATTGGTAGGCTAACACGCGGCTCATGGACCCTCAATAGCACATGGAGCAAAGTATATCAAAATAAATTTTTTTAATAAAAAGTAAATATAAAATGTTATGATTTTACAAATATCTTGAAATTAAATTATTTTAATATTTTTTAGCATAGTCTTTTAAAAATTAATTTAAGTCTTAGTTTAAATAAATATTATAACTGTTTTATATTTATAACTTATTAAATAAATATCATTATTTTAATAAATAAAATTATAAATATCATGATTTTATAATTGATATCTCGTAGTTTGATTTCTTGTAATCATTATTCCAGGATTGTAATTTTAATTTTCATTAATCATTACTATGATATGGAATTAAATTTATGTATTGTTGTTTTATGATTGGTTATTGTGAAATTAAAAAAATAGTTGTGAATTTGTGATAAATTAATAATAAAATATGTTAATTGCCCCCTTAATAAAAATTGTTTCTATTGTTGTTATTCTGATGGGCTTAAAAAAACACGTCAGACACTTGGACTTGAATAAAACACGTCAGGCACGTGCGCTTGAATAAAGTATACTAAGTACGTAGGCTTGGAGGTAAAAAAAAAGTTGATGGGCTTTTTTTGAGCACAGCCCGAGCACGGCACGTGTGGCCTCATGCCGTAGGCTGTGTCAAGCTTAAAAAATTTTAGGAACAATACAGTACGGCTCATTCACTTGATAGGCCATGTTGTGCCGGCCCATGGACCCTAGTGGGCCGTGGTTTGACGGCTGGCATAGCCCGTTGCCCATCTTTAGTCCTTGGTATAAAGAGGAGGACTTTTGTGGCTAGTTAAGATTGTATTAAATACTGTGCAGACTCATATTTGTTAGAATGTCAAATTAGATTATATTAAATTTAATTTAAAGAAAATTAATAGTATTGAGTTTATATTTAAATTTAAATACCAACTATTTATGAAATATTTAATAAGCACTATTATAATTTATTTAAAATAAATTAATAAGAAAATTATACATACATAAATACACACACACACACACACACATATATAATTAGTTATTGGGCAATCATAATTATAATGAGGAAATATAATTACTTGTATTGTAAGTTATTTCAAATGAGATATATCATTTCAATAAATAAATTAAATTAAAATATTCAAATAACAAATTAATTAATAAAATTTAAGTAAATCATAAAAAAATTAATTAATTAATTTCAATAAATAATAAACAAATTTTAAGTTAAAAATAAAAATTATATAATAAATTATCAAAGATATCACAAATAGACAAACATTTTTTTCTCATTGTCTAATCTCAACTAAGCCTATCGTGAAAATTTGGATTACTAATCTCATGAATTTAATGGTGCATTTATTAACCAATAATCAAAATACGTTGAAATTGGAATAGAGTGGAATCGGAATAAGTTAGAATCAGAATGGTGAATAAGAATTATAAGAAATTGTTTATTTTAACTGTAGAAACCGAAATCAAAATGAATTGTATTGCCATTGAGGTGTTTATTTTATCTTAAAATCAAAATGATTATTATAAGTTATTAAACTAACCTTAGTTGATTATCATCACTATTTATTATAATATTGTGTTTATTATTATTATAGTAGTAATTATTTTGATAATTGTAATTACAATTATAGTTATTAAGCATTATAATTTAATACTTATCATCATCATCATTATTAATAAATTTTTCATCATAATAATATATAAGGAATGACAATTGAGAATTTTAAAATTTGAATGGGATAATATGGTTACTACGGGGAATGAGATTCCCATTCCTACCTCCCTATAGGAACCAAAACTTTAGTAATCATCCCGAACTTTAAATAGGCCTACCACTTTGATTTCAATTCTATCTCTCATTAAAGCAAGTAAACACATCACTCATTCTCATTCCTTGATTCCTATTTCAATTCTTAATAAGTAAACACGCTATAAAATTAATATTTTGTCCTAAAAATTAATATATTTTTACTCTTAATTACAGCTCCCACATATAACATTATTTTTTGGACAAAACTATCTTGTTGTACCTTACTAAATATAATCCCTAATCTAATACACAAAAGTCCATGATGTTTCCTTAAAATAATAATCCCTAATCTAAAAATTATTTCTCTCTTGTTGTCCATCCTTCTCTTCCACTTTTCCCTTTTTTTTTATCTCATTTCTTTTTCATCTCTCTCTCTCTTTTTAATAGAATTTCATAGATAATTTTATATTTTTGAATTTTCAAAGACAATAAGAGGGATTTATCAAAAAAATAAAAAATAAAAAGAAAATAAGATGGGTCAATAGCGAATCAATCAATTAGATTCGATCTATTGCTTGCTGTGTTTAGGGCCTGTTCGGTCCCCTTTTTCAAGCCATGTTTTCGTTTTCATTTTTATAATACACACATAAAACATGTTCGGTGAATTTTTTTCACAAAACAAATTACAAAACACAAAATCCGGATTTATTATTATAACTACACAACTGAAAACAAGTTAAACATGTTCTCCAAATTTTACAGATTAAACCTAAAAATTAATTAAAAAAAAAAGAAAAATCGTGACCTCCTCCTTATCTCTTCACTGCCACTCTCTCTTCCCCTCAGCTTTCTTCTAGGGGTGGGCACGGTTCGGTTCGGTTCAAAATTAAGTAGAACCGATTTAAATCGGTTATTTTATAAAAAGAACCAAATAAGAACCGAACTCAATAAAAACCGAACTCAAACGGTTCTTTTCGGATCGGTTCGGTTCGGTTCGGTTTTTTCGGTTCTGGGCCTATTGGGCCTATTTTGAATTTTTAAATTTTTAGCCCATTGGACCTCATGAATGTAATAATTTTTTTCAACAATTAATTTATCCTAATTTTATTACAAATATTAACAATAAATACAAAGTATTCAAAACACATTTTATCACTAATATCTTACTAACTATTAATAAGATACTCCCAAAATATGAAATATTAAAATTTCAAAATACATAACGAAACTCCAATACTCCATCTATATAAATATAATCATATTGTTATAAAGAGAAATAACACATATTTGATTTGAATAAAATCAAAAAATAATTCGATTTTTCGGTTCGGTTTTTCGGTTAAACTAAGTGAACCGAATACCGAACCGACATTTCGATTTTTTGTACAAACGGTATATTCGGTTTTTAAAAAAAATAAAAACCGAACCGAATTAGAAAAAACCGTCGATTCAGTTCGGTTTTTTTAAGACTACGGTTTTTTTGTCCACCCCTACTTTCTTCATCCAATTGTGCAGCAAATCTGCACTCTCTCCCTCCCATTATCTTCATCGAACATCTTTCTCTCTCTTTATTTCTCTAGATCCACTCTCTCCTCCTTATCTCTTCACTGCCTCTCTCTCTTCCCCCTTCCCCCGCAGCCTTCTTGATTCAGTTGCAGCAAATCTGCACTCTCTCCCTTTCCTCAGCAAATCTGCACTCTCACCCACTGTCATTGTTGTGTTTTCGCCATAGCCGCTGCTGCTGTGTTTCCACCATAGCCGCCGCTGCTCTGTTTCCGCTGCCGCTCTGTTTTTGCTGCTGCTCGTCTTCGCTGCTGCTCTGTTTCTGCTGTTGCTCTGCTCCGCTGCTGCTCAACCGTTGCTGCTCGTCTTCACCCAGCTGCTGTTGCTCTCCCGGATCTGTCACTTGTCGGTATTTGTTTTTGTTAAGTTAAAAACAATCCACAAAATGTCGCTACTGCTGTTTGGCATGTTTTGCTTCTGTAAGCATAGACATCATTCTTTGGAAACCAATTTAAAACGGAAAAAAAGGACATTATAATTTACAAGATTTTTTACTTAATTAACTTTTTAATATTTCTTAAAGTAGGATGTTTTTGGACAGCGATGAATTTGTATATATGACATTTAGAATGAAAAAAAAAAGCCTGAGAATTTAATAAAAATTTTCAGAAATTATTTGAGTGATTTTAATTGTTTTTAATAGCATGTAAAGATGATATTGTTCACGATTGTCATTGCCATGATATTTTTACTCCAAATTCCATTTTGTTGATGATGCACAAGTTGAATTTATTGCATGTCACTCCATTTTTTTACAGAGAAAATGCATTAGGCAAATTGGACTTTTGGTATTAGAGACAAATAAAGATTTTTCAAGCTTTGCCCTGCATAGAATTCAATCAAACAACCTGTAATTTCAATTTATTGCTTTAGATGGAATTTACAATTTGAATTTATTGCCTTTGATAGGTTATTTGGAGACTTTGATATGTAAGATTTGGTTACCAACGAATGAGACACTAGTAGGTCACTTACTAATATTGATTTATCTCTTGCAAGTGTCGCAAAGATGAATGCTACAAGAGATAGAATTGGAGCTTCTATGTGGCATGATTACATATGTAATGCATAATGTCTATCATGTGATTTTTTTATAATTATTTTGTTTAAATCATGTGTTGTAATATATATCTTAATTATGGTGTAAAAATAATGACAATGTAAAACTTTTTTTTAATTAATGCTAATTCTAAAACTTTATTATCATGTAATTTTTTATAATAATTTTGTTTAAATTATTATGTTGTATTTGTGTATGTATTAGCTAAATAATTATTTTATAACTATAAATATGACGTAAATGCTAGTAAAAACTGTTTTTGAAAAAAGTACTACCGAACGCATATTCTCCGTTTTTATTATTTTCAATTGTGTTTACCGAACGCATATTACTGTTTTCAATTTTAAAATATAGAATACAGAAAATGATACCAAACACATACTTAAATTCAAAATACAGCAACTGCAAAACACCATTTTCATTTTCATTTTTATTTTCAGAAAATACAAATTTAGAAACAAGCTTATTTGACCAGAAACAAGCTTTCAGAAAATACCAAACACATACTTAGTCACTTGTTTTCAAGTTTTTTTGCTACAATGGTTAGGTGATAGTCTTTCAAAGATCATAAGCTTATTTGACCAATTTTTGACACAATCAATTGGTCTAATAATCAATTTTGGCCAATAGCCACATTTTTAAAAAACTAAATATAGAGAATAAATACTCAACTTTTATCTTTCTCTATTTCTTTTTAGGTTCCACATATCCAGTCAATTTGGAAAGGTTTAATGCTTATCTTTCACTCTATCTAATCATTTTCATATCCCATTTGAATCTAAGTTATCCTAAGATTTTAAAGATCTTATACCACTTATCTTTCAGTGTTAGTATATAATTTAGATTTAATTGCCTTATTTTTTAATTTATTAACAACCAATTACTTAAGTAAATTTTTCTCTAGAGAAGATCACATCATGAGAGAATCTTGATCCATCTCAACTATCTTAAATCATAAAATTTCAATCATGAATGTTAGAAAGAAAATCTTTAAGCAAGTGTTAAAAATTCAATAGGATTTAACTACCTTTATTTGAATTTGATCGAAAACATTCTAACACAAACATAACTTATCTATTTCAAATTGAATCATTACTATTAAAAGCTTGAACTATGAATTTTTTGCCTAATATGAAAGAAGTTTTACCAAAGTAAATCTTTTAGGTTTCGACCAATTAAAACACTCTTTTTAGTTCATAAAAATCAAATTAGCAAAGCTATTAGAAATTTCATATGAATTATATCATTGTTAAACTCATTATAAGTCTTTACAAATTTTACCAAATATACATGAAATGATAAGGAATAATAGTTCTGCCAATACTTATTTCTATTTTGTTCTCATTATAAAACCAAAGAAATAAAAATAAAGGAAACAACATTTGTTATTGTGCTTCCTACGAGTAATAGCAACATAGTGAAAGACGAACGATCCTCCACTTAGGGTGATTTAAAGTTTAAAGCGTAGGCACATGATGCTAGCTTCAAGTTGTTTTTCCTTCACACAGAAGAAGAAGTTCCATCCTCCTCTCCCCACTCCAGTCATTTCTCTGTTCAGTCTTAATGTTATGTACCTTTTTAATATTATGGATAATTAATTATAGAAGTAGATTTGGGAATTGATTGTAATAATAGGCAATTATGAAATATTAATATATCTATAGAATAAATCAAGGGGTTCGTCTTTCTAAAGTTATGGAGTAATTATAAACTTTATTTTATATTTAAGGGGTTGTGGCTCTCATGGATGGACCCTGAATGATATATTATAATTGCCCAATATGAATTATAAAATTTTTTTCATAACTCACTACATTTTTCTTATTCATATAATTTAACAACTTGGCCAATAAACAAAAATGTTTCTCAAAAACAAATAAAATAAACAATTAAGACGGAAGAAAGAAAATGAGAATCTAAAGATTACTCAGTGTGGTTCCCTAAGAAGGGGAGTGGAGGATGATTATTATTGGGGATGAGAGAGTGAAATAATAATAATTATATATTTTTTTCTTGACTTTTTAGGAAACAAGAGAGATTACAATGTAAATAACAAAGTCAAACATCCTTGCCATTGGATTTACTTTTACAATTCTTGCGTTAGATCCAACCATTGAATCAAAAAAGACAAATTCATGGGGACCTTGCAATTGTCGCAATCAAAAAAGACAAATTCATGAGGACCTTGCAATTGTCGCAAAGTAGTCAATGATGCCTATAGTAAGGGAACATCTTTAAGCCGAGGGATAAACACTAGTACAACTTAAAGTGCAAATGTGGCACTCAAAGACTGATGTGTTGCAAGCAAGCACTCTAGCCCAAATTTTGAATCTAGCACAACTTTAACTTTGTTCTCTGAGTTTGTAATGTTTAACATAATTTTTTAGCCCGAGGGACTCATAATCTTTAATGCAGTATCCTCTATTTTTTAAGAATAAAGATCCTCTCCTAATTTGAGCTCTCATAAGCTTTTAAAGATCTTGTGTCATTTGTCTTTAAGTGATAGTGTATGGATATGATTTAACTTATTTACTTTATTTATTTATTAACTACCAATCACCCACATGTATTTTTACTCAGGAGGAGATCAGATCGGGAGAGAGTTCTGATCTATTTTTTAAACGATACAATCAAATTCAAGCAAACCTAAATTGTGGTTCGTGTTTATCATTAACTCTAGTTGTGTCATCCTGAATGTCCAAAACAAAATGGAAGATTTAGCAACAATAACAAAGATTGAAAAATATACTTGCATTACACTGATCAAAGCAACAGAGATTCAAAATATTTCAAATGGAACTATGAACCAAAGTTCAATAACTATAAATTTTCAAAAGCCCCAAATTTTATAAACTATAAGCAAAGATACATATCTAAGTGGTGGATAAACATGCATTCAACCATTCCAGCAACAGTCTATGATGAATTTGCATCCCAACAACCCTAAAACAACCTGTTACTCTCCAATTTATCATTACCCCCAAAAAATTATTACAAACTAACTTAATCTTTATTCTAGGGTTTCCAAGAAATAACAATTAACGACAATCACCATACAAATCTTAAATAACATTGTTTTATATGGAAATTAAATGAATCAATAAATTCAACAAAACTTAATAATAGCATGAAACCTTGCAAAACCTGTTTGAGGGTGCATTTCTCGCGGACCACCCATACCCTAAACGATGAGCCGGTCTCCTTATAAATGAGCAGATAGGTGAAGTCTGGTAGTAGATATCCAAGAGCAGGAATTGTCTGCTCGATCTCGAGGACGTCCTCTTCTGGACCATAGTTCGAGCAGGGTTCCTGTTAGGAGTCGAGAGCCTTTCCAGCTGGGGATCGAGGTCGGCAAACCCAGTCTATAGCGGTTAACGAGACGTGCACTCCTATCCGAGAATCTAGGCACGAAACCCACCCAGCCGCAACTACGACATTCAAGCATCCACTTCCGTGAGCTGGGGGAAGTGATAGACGTGGATCGTGGGGGGCCGGATTCGTAAGAAGGCTATAAAAAGGTAATCAATGAAGGTAAAGGGGTTAGACACTTTTACATTAGAACTTAAGGAAAAAAATATTTTATTGAGAAATGAGAGAAAAACTCAGAGGTATTTTATTGCCTAAGAGACCATTAAAGAGCCAGGAGATCAGTGGCCGAGTTTCCCAAAAAAGTAAACCTAAATTTATGACTTGAGCGTCGAAGGGTTTATGCCGGAAAAACTCTCAGCGTGCTCTGACCAGTTTCTGTGTGCGCAAGAGTCTGCTAAGTAGAAGTCATACGAGGCATTGCTCTGCTCGGTTAGAAGGGTTACGATAAGTATCCTCGGTTGGTCGTGAGTTCGGGAGTTGAGGAGAGATCATGGTCGTGGACGAGCAGACCCCAGAATCTCGCATCAATATTTTGGGGCCGTCTGTGGGGAGCTGAACAAAAAGCTTCCGTTAATAGAGAGGAGAAAAAGGAAAAAAGTGAGGAGACAATGGACATAGGTGGGAGTAGTGTCCAAAGAGGTGATTTGAGGCTTAACGAGTGTGTGACACTGAGAGACATAGCCAATGAAGCACGAGAAAAAGCAATGTATGAGCGGATTGAACGGATGGAGAAATAGATGGAGACTCTGACAACCATCTTACACGAGTTGAGAAATGAGTGAAGGGAAATTCAAGAGGAGGGGATGAGAAGTGGTGGAATGGCACCAGGGCACGTTGACAGAAGGAACAGCGGTAACACGATGAGAGGTCGGACCACTAGGAGATCTGGTGGTGAAGTGGGTAACCAATCTCTACGGGGAGAAAGTTATGGAGGAGGAGATCAATCCCTGGGGAGGCAGATCTTTGACAACGAAGATGAAGTTGTGAATGCAGAGGAAATGGAACTTTGGCAACACCTGCATGACATTGAGCAAGAATGAGATCAGGTTGCGGCACTTGACCCTAGTCGTGTCATGCAGCTAGATGAAGAAGTGTGTAGATTAGTGTAGATAATAGATGTCATGCAGGGACGGAGCAAAGCACCCAGTTGGAGGATAATGCTCGACGGTGAATCTCTCCTCTCAGCAGAAATCATGAGTGCAATCATCCCGAGGGATTTCTGCTTCCCAGACCTCAAGTACTCAGGACAAATCGATCCATTGGTGCACATAGAGTGTTTCAATGATATAACTGGGGTGCAGGGATTATCTCAAGCTCAAAGGTGCAGGGTGTTCCCGCTGTCTCTAGAGGGACGAGCACGTGAGTGGTACCGGAAGCTTTTTCAAGGGAGCATCAAGTTATTCGAGCAGATGTGCCAGAAATTTCCAGAGCAGTTTCGAGGGGTAATAGCACTTGAAGATGATATGATGGAGCTGATGAGTATGAAGCAATGAGAGGATGAAACCCTTCGGGAGTTTATCAAAAGGTTTCATCACGCTATCCTCGATATGAGAGCCTTCAACCATCCCCAAGCATTGAGGATACTAAAAGAAGGAGTAAGGATAAGACGCCTGTGGTACAACTTGACGAGTCCAGCCATTCAGTCATATTCTGCCGTTTACGAGCAGGCCAAGAGGGATATAGAAATCGAAGAGGAAAAGGCAGCAAGGATCAAGACAGACCAGCTGGAAGGGTTGAGGAGAAAAGAGAAGAGAGCCCTACCGGGAAATGGGCCGATTAAGCGGAAGGACCACCATACCCCAAGTGGCGATGCAGGAGGCGGGGTCACCTCTTACCAGCCTCATCATAGGCCACCACAATATCAGCGTAGTAGGATGCAGCCTCCTCGCTCACCAGCCAGAGATTCTTGGAGAAGGCATTATTAGACATACAGTCATCCTTATCAACACTCCACGATGGCTCACCACCCACTCGGTGGTAGAGTGAGCAGACTAGAGGCACCGATGCCCCCTCCAGCTCAGAACGGCACCCACAGGGATAGGGCAGTGCACATGATCGACTAGAGCCAAAGCTATAGGCGGTATACGTTCTTGAAGATGCCCCTGAACGAGGTGTATGAGGTTGTAAAGGACCGGGGATTACTGTACCCACTACCCCAATAGCAAAGCTGCCCAGCATTAGAGATAAGGGACAATTTTGCAAGTTCTATGGCACCCACAGTCATACCACGGCCGAATGCAGGGATCTCAAGACTCAAGTTGAAAATTTGGTGAGAAATCGTTATCTGGACGAGTTCGTAGATGGGACTATCCCGATGGTGGGTTCGTCATGCGAAGGGAATTAGAGTAATAGAAACATGAGCCACGAGTAGCCGATGGTAAGGGTAATTGTTGGGGGCCCAACATTGGCGGAAGACTCCAACAGATCGAGGAAGAATTACGCTAGGTATGCCATGACTAGCAAAGAAGTATTCTTAAATACCCCAGCAGTCAAGCGAGCAAGAATCAGGCAAGTGCCGATCATGTGGACGGATGAGGATGAGGATGAAGAGGGAATTCTATATCCACATGAAGATGCCTTAGTCATTAAAGCCACCGCTGCCAGCAAGAAGTTTGACCGGATCTTGGTAGATACGGGATGCTCGGTCGATGTCCTGTTCAAGTCAACTCTGGAGGAGATAGAAATAGCAGACCTAAGGTTAGAGCACACCAATACCTCATTGAAGGGGTTTGGTGGAGGAAAGCTAGTCCCTTTAGGTGTAGTCGAGCTGTCCATCAAGATAGGCAGCTCCCCGACAGAAAAGACTATGATCCTGGATTTTGTGGTTGTCGATGAAGAGAGTCCTTACCAGACGATTCTAGGCTGCTCCTTTCTGAGGATGAGCAAGGCAATGCTCTCTAATCATTACTTAGCTCTCAAGTACTGGATGAATGGAGTAGTGGGGGTGGTACGAGGAGACCAGAGACTTGCCCGGAGCTGTTACTCCACAGCAGCAAGGAAAGCAATGCAGATTACATCGCTTGATACTCGAGTGGAAGTCAAGGATGGTAGACAAGAGTCGGTTGAGGAGCTGGGAACGGTAAACTTGGAACAAGGTGATTCAGGAAAAATAATATTAATTAGGTCGAGGCTTAAAGAAAAGCTGAAGCAGGAGCTGGTGTATTGTATGCGGGCTCACGCAGATGTGTTCGCTTGGACGCATGAGGACATGCCGGGAATCAACCCTGAGGTGGCCTGCCACAGGTTGGCAAGAAAGAAGGGTGCTCGGCCGGTAAGGCAAAAAAAAAGGAGCTTCAACCAGGAGAGGTACGAAACTATAAATGGCAAGGTAGAGAAGCTCTTGAAGGCATGGTTCATTTGGGAAGTCAACTACTCCGAATGGATATCGAATGTGGTTCTAGTAAAGAAGGCTAATGGCAAATGGAGGATGTGTGTGGATTTCACTAACCTCAATAAGACGTGCCTGAAAGACAGTTTTTCCTTACCCAAGATCGACCAGCTGGTTGACTCGACAGTCGGGCATGGTCTGTTTAGCTTCATGGATGTATTCTCGGGATACAACCAAATCCCAATGTTCGAGCAAGATGAGGAGAGTACGACGTTTATCACTAACCAGGGTTTGTTCTGTTACAGGGTAATGTCATTTGGTCTTAAAAATACGGGTGCCACATACCAGAGGTTGGTGAACAAAATCTTTAAGCCGTTGATTCGAAGAACAATGGAGGTGTATGTAGACGACATGATAACCAAATCGAAAAAACCGAATGAACATGTCAAGCACCTCGAGGAGACATTTGGGCTTTTGAGAAAGTACAAGATGAAGCTTAACTCGGAGAAGTATGCCTTTGGGGTTGAATAGAGAAAATTCCTTAGATTCATTGTGAGCCATCGAGGGATTGAGGCGAATCCTGAGAAGATCCAAACAATCGTGCAGATGAGATCCCCTCATAACCTGAAGGAGATACAAAGCCTTACGAGGAAATTGGCAGCATTGAGTCGATTCATATCCAAGGCGACAGATAAGTGCCAAGCCTTTTTTCAAGTGATAAGGAGAGGAAGAAAAACAGAATGGACCCCCGAATGTGAAGAAGCCTTCTAGAACTTGAAACAATATCTGCAGCGAGCACCCTTGTTGTCCATGCCGCGGGAGAGGGACGTGTTGTTCCTATATATGGCAGTATCGGATCATGCTACGAGCTCGATTCTAGTGAGAGAGGAAGAAGGGGTTCAATATCCAACATACTACACAAGCAAGGCATTGCTCGATGCCAAAACCAAATATCCACCGTTTGAGAAATGGGCACTTGCTCTTGTGGTTTCTACTCGAAAGCTGAGACCATACTTTCAAGCATTCCCCGTCTCAATAATAACAAACCAACCGCTTCGGCAGACTCTGTACAAGCTAGATGCTTATGGTCGGCTAGTGAAATGGGCCATATAGCTGAGCGAGTTCGATATAAATTATAAACCCAGAGCAGCAATAAAAGCCCAAGCAATGGCAGACTTCGTGGCAGAGTTCACAGAGCCCGAAGTAGGTTTTGACCAGCCGGGTGCTGCTACAGTCAACGATGAGGATCGGGCCTGGCGGGTGTCGGTGGATGGATCCTCAGAGGAGCAGGGTGCCGGAGCAGGGATTGTTTTGGAAGGCCCATAAGGGGATGAGATCTTTTATGCTGTAAGATTGGAGTTCACGGCCACAAACAACCAGGCAGAATACGAAGCTTTAATAGCGGGGTTGGAATTGGCCAAGGCAGTGAAAGCGGATAGGGTGAAAGTTTGAACCGATTCCTAACTGGTTGCCAACCATGTCAGTGAAAGATTTCAGCCGAGAGATGGGAAGATGAAACAGTACTTAAAGAAAGTCAAACAGATGATTGGGAAGTTTGAGTCAGTGGACGTAATACAAATCCCAAGGGAGGAGAATTATCGAGCAGACATCCTAGCAAGAATGGTGTTGAGTGTTAGAAAATGTATATTTATAAAGGAGAAAATTGTCATTTTACACTTCAAATTCCACTAACATTCCTACTTTTATGTATTTAAATTTCTTGTCATTTAATTATGTGTGTTGTATTATAATTAAGTATTTTATGTATTTTAGGGGCATCATAGTCATTTTACAATGAACGAGAGATCAGACGGCAAAACGGACATCACTTTTGAACTCAGAACAGTCGAAAACCTTAAGAGGAACATAAAAGGAAAAATGGCACTGTTCACATGTACGGTACTATTCACATGTACGGTACTGTCTATATTACTGTTCATGACACTATTCACATTGACGGATTGATGATGTGACATTGACCGATGATGTGGCATTGACTGATGAGGTGTCACGATCCTGTTGGACTAAAATTCTTATGTATTGTTGATGGTGACGTGGCAGCATACCAGTGGACCAAAAATCGGTACATACATTACACAGGATTATTTTCAACCAAACCGCGTCACTGTTCAAGACGGGTCAAACTGTATTACTATTCAAACCGCGTGGTCAAACCGCGTACTGTTGACTGATGACATGGCGCAATCCTGAACGTCCAAACTGTTTTTAATTCGATGGCCATGATTTACTCAATGTATCTATAAAAAGAGGGTCTCCCCCTCCTAATTTGGCATTTCTGAATCCATTTTTGGACTCCATTTTCTGTAATTCCTTCTCCATCTTGCATTTTCTACGTATTTTAATAAATTTTCATTTTGCCCCTAGTTCAATTATATGTAGCTAATTTTCTTTCAAGCTTGGGTTGAAGGTGAAGTCTCAACATGTGTCATGGGCTTTATTTGGTAAATTTATTTTTTTTCCCCTCTAATTTTTGTGGATGTTTTGATTTCTCGTCGACAAATAATAATAATCTTGTCTAGATACCGCCTTGGTTTCACTGGCTCTCTAGTACAAGGTTATTATTATTTGGCACGATAAGCCCTTAGCACCATATTGATTAAAGTGTGGTTCATGAGGTGTGGATTCCCCTCTCATGATTTAATTGGTATTAATAAGGAATATTTAGCTCATGATGCATGTTGATACGGATCCAGATACCCAAGTACGTCATTTTAATAGATTTCTATTCAATTTATTCTCGCCATTTAAATTCCAATTTTAGGATAATCCAAATCAATTTCACCATAAATCCAACCACCCTCATACAAAATTAATTCTATATATAATTAAAATCCACCTCCTTGTGGGATCGACACTCGTCACCATTAATCTATTCTATAATAGATTCGTGCACTTGCGAGTTCAATAAAATTTGCACAACAAATGGCAGCTGCAGCAAACCCAAAAATGCCCAAGTCGGTCCCTTTGGAAGTGAACTCCTACCCCAGCATCGAGCAGAATCTAGAGGTGCTACGAATAGAACAGAAATGCTCGTGGATGGACCCAATAATATCGTACATCTAGGATGGGGTATTACCATTAGATAAGTTACGAGCTCGGTAGATCAGAGCTCAAGCGTCGAGGTACACAATAATTAATGGGGTGTTATATTGGCGAGGGTACACTATACGGTATGGTCTATACCGTTCCTTCGATGTTTTGACGAGGACGACGCGGATTACGTACTGAGGGAAGTACATGAAGGGGTTTGTGGAAACCATTCTGATGTGATGTCTCTTGCCCACAAGGCTCTTAGGCAGGGGTATTTCTGGCCGGCGATGCACCAGGACGCACAGGAGAAAACCAGGAGTTGCATGAGTTGCTAGAGTTTTACAAATTTCTCCACCCAGCCACCAGAGAAACTCACTTCTATAGCCTCGTCATGGCCATTTGCTCAATAGGGAATCGATCTGATTGGGCCGTTGCCAAAGGAATGGGGGGCAGCAACGCATTCAATAATAGCAATAGACTATTTCACGAAGTGGGTCGAGGTAGAAGCCCTCAGTAGGATCACAGAGAAAAGATGACTGATTTCGTATGAAGAAACCTGGTCTGCCGATATGGGATCCCTTATGCCCTGATAGCAGACAATGGCAGGCAGTTCAACAATCATAACTTCAGAGAATTTTACTAGAACCTCGGAATAGAGCTGAAGTTTTGCTCATCTGCTCACCCTCAGTCTAACGGACAAGTAGAAGCAACCAACAAGGTTATCAAAAGGCTTTTGAAAACCAGGCTAGAAGCAAAGAAAGGAGCATGGGTTGATGAGCTACAAAGGGTGTTATGGGCATACAGGACAACCCATAAAACAGCAACCGGCGAAAATCTGTTTGCTTTGGCCTTCAGACATAAAGCTGTTGTGCCCGTGGAGATAGGGGCAGCCACGCACCGTACGAATCACTTTGATGAGCATGAAAATAACGACAAGATATGCTTAAATCTGAATCTGCTGACTGAGAAGAGTGAGCAAGCATTGAAACGATCAGCCGTCTACCAGCAGAGGGTTGATCGTTATTACAACCAGAAGGTGCGTGTATGACAGTTCAGGGTCGGCGATTGGGTGTTTAGGAGGGTGAATCAAAACACAAAAGACTCAACACAAAGGGTACTCAGTTCTAACTAGGAAGGGCCATATAGAGTCAAACAAGTGGCTGGACCCGGAGCCTATAAGCTCGTTCACGCGGATGGCCACGAGGTGAAACGATTGTGGAATGCAGCGCATCTCAAGAAATACTTTCAGTAAGACCCAATTATGCTTAAGAGTTATTTGTGTTCATTCCTGTTGTTATTTGTTTTTCATGTTTAGTCAATTTCATGTATGTCAAGTTCAATAATCAATTAAGTTTGGAGGAATTTCATTCAATTGTCATGGATGTAAAGATTTTAGACAAATAAAATTTTTTCTAAGTCACGCAAAGGCTCTAAAGTCTCAAAGCCTATTCAATGGCGAGACCGGACGCTAAGCATGCCAGGATCTGCTCGACCAAGCGAAAGCGAGCAGACCATAAAAAGTTTCAATAAGTTTCTAAGGCATGCAAAGGCTCCAAAGTTTCAAAGCCTGCTCAATGGCGAGACCGGAAGCCAAAAGTGCTAAGATCTGCTCGACCAAGCGAAAGCGAGCAGACCATAAAAAGTTTCAATAAGTTTCTAAGGCACGTAAAGGCTCCAAAGTCTCAAAGCATGTTCAATGGCGAGACCGGAAGCCGAGCATGCCAGGATCTGCTCGACCAAGCGAAAGCGAGCAGACCATAAAAAGTTCCAATAAGTTTCTAAGGCACGCAAAGGCTCCAAAGTCTCAAAGCCTAGTCAATGGCGAGACCGGAAGCCAAGCATGCCAGGATCTGCTCGACCAAGCGAAAGCGAGCAGACCTTAAAAAGTTTCAATAAGTTTCTAAGGCACGCAAAGGTTCTAAAGTCTCAAAGCCTGTTTAATGGCGAGACCGGAAGCCGAGCATGCCAGGATCTGCTCGACTAAGCGAAAGCGAGCAGACCATAAAAAGTTCCAATAAGTTTCTAAGGCACGCAAAGTCTCCAAAGTCTCAAAGCCTGTTCAATGGCGAGACCGGAAGCCAAGCAAGCCACGATCTGCTCGACCAAGCGAAAGTGACTAGACCATAAAAAGTTCCAATAAGTTTCTATGGCATGCAAAGGCTCCAAAGTTTCAAAGCCTATTCAATGGCGAGACCGGAAGCCAAGCATGCCAGGATCTACTCGACCAAGCGAAAGCAAACCATAAAAAGTTCCGATAAGGTTCTAAGGCACGCAAAGGCTCTAAAGTCTCAAAGTATGTTCAATGGCGAGATCGGAAGCCAAGCATGCTAGGATCTGCTCGACTAAGCGAAATCGAGCAGACCATAAAAAGTTCCAATAAGTTTCTAAGGCACGCAAAGACTCCAAAGTCTCAAAGCATGTTCAATGGCGAGACTAGAAGCCAAGCATGCCAGGATATGCTCGTCCAAGTGAAAGCAAGTAGACCATAAAAAGTTCCAATAAGTTTCTAAGACGTGCAAAGGTTCCAAAATCTCAAAGCCTGTTCTATGGCGAGACCGGAAGCCAAGCTTTCAAGCACCTGCTCGATCAAGTGCAAGCGAGCCAATAAAAAAAAAACAATCAAGTGCAAACGAAACGAGGAGTTTTATTAATTTGCCAGCAATAGTAAAGCGCTGCTAATCTTGACATACGATGTTCCAAAAAGAAATCCACAATACAAAATACAATCAAGCGGACGGAGGATCAGTAAGCAGAGCCGTCTCCACTGGTTGGTCCACTTCAGGAGCAGGGGGGTTTCACCAGTTGCGCCCGGGGGGGTATTTACCTCGGCAACATCAGTACTGGCTGCACGAGGAGGGGATGTTGCCTCCTCTGTTGCATTTGGCTCCAACTCTTCGCCACCTTCTTTTGCCGCCTCCTCGTCCATATATTCAGCTACACGAACAGCAAGCTCATCCATCTTCAGATCAGGATGATGTTTCCTAAGAACGGCCATGATGCACTGATAAGAATGCCGAAGCCCCTGGTCGTACTGGTTGTCAGCTTTCTTCTATAAGTTTTCGACCTGAGTCTTGTGAGAAACGTTGGGGGATTCGAGCTGAACTTCGTAGGTAGCATTTTGAGTCTGCAAGTCCTCTTTAACCTTATTCAGCTCCTCCTCAAGAGTAAAAGCCTTTGTATGTGCGAGAGACTCTCGTTCTATCAACTTCAAATTGTCGAGGTTGAGATCTCCAGCTTTCTTCTCAGCAGCGTCAGCTTTGCTTTTGGCTGACTGAACGTCTTTTTTTATTTTTCGGTCGTAACGGCCGACTTTTGCCTTATCGTAAGTGGTCATGCAGCCAAGGTGAAAAGCACTGAACTGCATAACCCCAACCAGCTCACCTAGAGTACTGCCATTAAAATCCTTCAAGTTCTTTTTGCTCACGAGCCTAGAAAAATTGTTGATATAGGGAACCAGATGCTCTGGTCGATTGTCGGGCAAACGATGTTTTAACCCTGCTGGTGGAGGTGGAGAAGTGGGATCAGGGCCACTAGCAGTTCCACTAGTTTCGCCGGCTTTGGGAGAAGGAGGGAGTCTTTAAATGGGAGACATGCTCCATAATGTTGACCCGTTTTCCAGGGGAAGCATCCTTGTTGTGATCTCGCTTAGCAGCATTGGGACGAGGACGTTTCCTGTTCAAAGCCCCGATCACACCGTTCTCCATCTCGTGAACGATGAGTACCAGGCGAGATTCGATCAAGTTGTAAGTAGACAGCAGATCTCTGCACGAGTAGGAATTGGCCAACACAGTCTCGACCCGCTTGAGTACGTCAGGTTCGAGGTTGTAGTGGATGCCCTAGGAACCTACAGCTCGAACAAAGACCGTGTCAGAGATGGGTCAATCATTAGAACAACTAGAGGTACAAGACATCTAAAGCGAGCAGGCAACCTGGAACTATGAAACGGGAGGGGATGTGAAAACGTTCTCCCCATCAATATGTGCCACTTGACCCTAGGGACCCTTAGTAAAAAAGAATTTTTTTCTTCCAATTCCCACCACCACCTGTTGGAAGATCAGTTATGGGTTTTCTGGTCTTGGTGCTTGACATGAAATAATATCATCCGGCGTCTTTGGGGCTGCTCTTTAACTGATATAGGTGTTTGACCTCATCAACCGTGAGCTCACTCTGACAGCATTTGTCCTATAAAATGAACAGACTAGAAAGTACCCTCTACCCGTTAGGGTTAAGTTGACCAGGAGCTAAGTGTAACCCACTAAGCATCTGGGCAAAATAAGGTTGTAAGGGAAGTCTTATCCCAAACTTAAAGCTTTCCAGAAACAGAGTAACATACCCCCTGGGAGGTCGGCTGTGAGTGTCTTTTTTCTCTAGAACTCTAAGGGGTATACCATCAAGGATGTCGTAAGCAATTCGAAGTTCCACGAGGTCCTTTATTGTGGTCATACAGGTCATGAGGTCAATAGCATAGTGTTCTACTAGAGCTCTATCCCTCAGTTTCCTTTTCTTTTCTGGTCGTGATACCCCTGTTGAGGATACTTCACCAGAATCTTCACCCGGGTCCTCATTTAGAGTATCCTCCGAATCAGAAAACCCCTCATCGTACCTATTGCTGGGTGAAGTGGTTGCTTCAGGAAACATTCTCCTAGCACTAGTCCCTATACTAGATCTTACCGGCTCTAAAGGGATCTTGGGGTCAAAAGCGGGATCAACGAGTAGACTTGGCAGGAAGTCTAACTCGTCATCAACAACCTCAATCACTTTCTCTTTACCTTTTGACATTCCCTAAACTATGACTAAAACAATACCACAAGACGCCACTCAAGAAAAAAAAAGAGAAAAGGAAAGGAGAAATTTTCTACAACTATCTAAGACCGAGGAAATAGAGATAATACCTGCAGATGTGGCACGGCAGAATAGAAGGAAGGATGATAGCTTCAACTCTGGGGGAGACAGGCCACTCAGTCACCGGAGAGTAAAAAGAAATCTAAGAGAGTGAAAATGCCTTTTGAGATTTAGGGTTCCCAAATGAGACATATGAAATATAATTGTGCAACCCAAGAGGGGGGTGAATTGAAATTTTAAAAATTATCCTAGCAAATCCACACAACAAGCAATCTAATGTCTTAATAAGAATTGAAAGCAATAAGTTCAATTAAAAGTACAATAATTAAATAGTAAGGAAGAAGAGAAACAAACACATGAATTTTTACGTGGTTCAGCAATCCCCGCCTACGTCAACGCCTTCAAGCGATCCAAGCTTGAGGATTTCACTATCCAAGCCTTTCCAAGGCTTCAACGATTACAATTGACTTCGAGGTGTCAATAAACCTTTACAACTAAGAGATTATCTCCCAATCTCTTCACTCAAGTGTCTCACACACTCAAACTCTTACAATTGAGATGAATAAATGAATGTTACAATGAAACTCACTCAATGAGTAGATATTCGAAAATGAAGAACAAGAAAAGATTTAATGTTTGTATTTCGCAAGTTTGAAAGCTCAAGATATCACGTGTGCTTTTTGTTTTTGCTTGTTGGAGAGATTGAAAATGAGTTGGATTTGAGTTCTTATAGTTTGAGCTAAAAAACTAACCGTTATGCACATTTTGATCGTAACCGGATTACCAGTTATGGACATCCGGAATTCCGCTTAATGTTACCGTTAGAGCCACAATTTTAAATTTCTGAACATCCGGATTGTCGCTTTGTCACATCCGGATTGCCGCTTTGTCACATCCGGATTTCCGCTTATGCTCAATAGCTTACTGCCCAACAACTGAATTTCCGTTTGTCAGGATCCGGATTTTCGCTTTCAATTTGGATACATTTTGCCCAAAATCTGGACTTCCATTTGTCAGAATCCGGATTGCCGCTTGCTAAAATAACTGCTACAGTGAAAAATTTTCCTATATTTTTTGTTTGACCCCAAAACTTTATAAAACTGTAGTGTGGCCCAACACGTTATGAAAATTTGCAAAAAGGTCCAATTTCAGAATTTTAGAATAATGCTTTGTCAATCCCACAACTTTATGAAATTATGACTTCGCCCAAACTTTGTGAAATTATAGAATGGCCCAAAAATATTTAAATAATTTCAAATAGGTTTAAATCCGAAATTTAAGAACACTATCAAAGATTTTAAAAATACTTTCATTTTAGTCCAAAATACTTTAATTTCATAACATCATTTTTTTATTATAAAAGCACAATTCATAAATCTTTGCTTAATAAATACATGTGGTTTGTTATCATCAAAATCAATATTTATAGCCATATAGGCTAACAATCTCCCCCTTTTTTATGATGACAAAACATATAAAAAAAAATTAATCTAGTTATGAAAAAGCTCCCCCTTAATCAATGCAAGTTAAAAAAATGATTTGAAAATTATTTAACAAAAACTCCCCTTGCATACATGCATACTCCCCCTAGATATATGCATATTTTCATAACACTTTTTATAACACATTAAATAATTCTCCCCCTTCATCATAAAAAAGAATAAAAAAACTCCCCCTATTAATCATCAAAATAGCAACACAAGACATTAGTAAAAAAAAAATCCACAAGCATAAGGAAATCCATATAATCCATAATGATCAATCAAAACATATCCATAACATCCAACATAAATAGTCACAACAAAGCCATATCATCCAAAACAAATACATAAACTAAAAAGTAGAATAACCATCCATAGAGCCGAAAATAAAATAACACAATGCAGTAAATGACATGTAGATGTGACCAAGTACAAGCATAAGATACTACTCAGGTGGTGAGGATTGAGGTGATGGAGGTGGAAACGGATATGGAATGCCGAAGTGCTCAAAGAGGAGGCGCTGTCCATAAATGAGCTGCTACTGCAGCTGCCGCTGTTGCTGTTGCTCCTGCTGAAACTCAGTCTGCTGTTGTGCAAATTTTAATGTACTCGCAAGCGCACGAATCTATTGTAGTATAGACTAATGGTGACGAGTGTCGATCCCACGAGGAGGTGGATTTTAATTATATGTAGAATTAATTTTGTAAATGGGTAGTTGGATTTATGGTGGAAATGATTTGGAATATGCTAATAATTAAATTAAAATGGCGAGAATAAATTCTAAAATTGGAATTGCAATTGAGAGAATAAATTGAAGAGAAAATCTATTAAATTGACGTACTTGGGTATCTGGATCCGTATCAACATGCATCATGGGCTAAATATTCCTTATTAATACCAATTAAATCATGAGGGGGGAATCCACACCTCATGAACCACGCTCTAATCAATATGGTGCTAAGGGCTTATCGTGCCAAATAATAATAACCTTGTACTAGAGGGCCGGTGAAACCAAGGCGGTACTAGACAAGATTAGTATTATTTGTCGACGAGAAGTCAAAACATCCACAAAAACTAGAGGGGAAGAGAAAATAAATTTACCAAATTAAGCCCATGACACATGTTGAGACTTCACCTTCAACCCAAGCTTGAAAGAAAATTAGCCACTCATAATTGAACTAGGGGCAAAATGGGAATTTATTAAAATACGAAGAAAATACAAGATGGAGAATGAATTACAGAAAATGGATCCCAAAAATGGATTCAGAGATATCAAATTAGGGGGGGGAGGCCCCCTTTTTATAGATACATGGAGTAAATCATGGCCATCGGATTAAAAATAGTTTGGACGCTCAGGATTGCGCCACGTCATCAGTCAACAGTCCACGGTTTGACCACGCGGATGAACAGTAACACGGTTTGACCCGACTTTGAACAGTAACGCGGTTTGACCCGGATGAACAGTAACGCGGTTTGGTTGAAAATAATCCTGTGTGATGCATGCACCGTACGCGAGATTTTTCGTCCACTGATATGCTGCCACGTCACCATCAACAGTACATAAGAATTTTAGTCCAACAGGATCGTGACACCTCATCAGTCAATGCCACATCATCGGTCAATGCCACGTCATCATCCGTCTATGTGAACAGTGTCGTGAACAGTAACGTATACAGTATCGTACACGTGAATAGTACCGTACATGTGAATAGTGCCATTTTTCCTTTTATGCTCCTCCTAAGGTTTTCGACCGTCCTGAGTTCAAAAGTGATGTCCGTTTTGCCGTCTGATCTCTCCTTTATTGTGAAATGACTATAATGCCCCTAAAATACATAAATTACTTAATTAAAATAAAACACACGTAATTAAATCATAAGAATGTTAAATACATAAAAGTAAGGGTTGTTAGTAAGACTTGAAATGTAAAATGACGGTTTTCTCCTTTATAAATATGCATTTTCTAACACTCAACACACCCCCCAACCAGCTTATTGCTAGTCCCTAGTAAATAAAGCGAAAACAAAATTCAAATTCAAAATAATTTTTTTTTTGTTTTAATAGAAACACTCGTATTTATTCCATCAGATTAATGATAGCAATCAAATAAAAGTATAAGCATTATCTCCAGTCTAAAGCAACATCACACCCACATCAACCATCCACATGAATTAGCCCAGTAGACTTTGTTTTAGCTACTCTCAAGAATGACATGTCAAACCCCAAAATCTCACTGGAAGTAGTGACACTCTCATAAATAAATTAATCCCAATAAAAATAGTCACTCCAATGAATGGTAATTGAGAGAGAAAATAATAAAGAAGTGATATCACATGCTCTCACCAAGATGAAATAAATATGCCCTCAGCTTAGAAATAATACGATCTCAAGTCAAATAAAATGTTAGTCAACCCACTTTATTTATCTTTTTTTTTTTTAATTATGCGTCACTACATCTTTTTAGCCCATATAACTAGCTTCTACTTCAAACTATAGTTCCCTAAAATCAAGAAGGACTTTTATTAGGACGAAACGTAGGCTAGGGACATGGCTAACAAAGAAGGAAAATAAGGAAAACAAAGTGTATGTTTGAGAAAAATGCAGAGAATTTTTTTTTTTTTTTTTTTTTTTGGAAGTTGCAAGGTGGATTTCACCTATTTTTATTCTTTTGAAACAACAACTTTTGTTTTTGTTTTTGTTTTTTTTTTTGTTTTTTTTTGTTTTTTTTTTTTTTGCTTTTATTTGGCATAACTTCACTGAACAAAATAATTATTTACATTTTCTCAAACATACATAGGTGATGGAACTTATAAGATATCAGGTAATACTCCAAATCGGAGTGGGTCAAGATGATAAGTTGACAAAGAAAATGTTTTTTTTTTTTAAAGGCTCAAAAGGGTTAACTATGGATATTAAATAAAAGGGATGGCTTGAAAGGCTCAAACGGATCAAAGATGGCCTCTCCATCGTCTTTTAGGGCTCTAAATAATTTTCCATATCTACTAGTTAGATGGGCCTCCAAATGTAGCAACACACTCTTTTTTTTCTTTTTTTTTTCTTTTTTTTTTTACCATTTTTTTTAAAGGGTTAACTTAAAAGAAATGTAGAGATCGTGTATAAAATAATAAACCGCTAAGCTGTATAGAGAATGGGCAAAAAGGTTACTCTCCAAGAAAATGATAGGCTCAACAACTCACTTGGCACTTATTTATGACATGTTCATTCTTTCAAGCAACTCATATTTGTCTCCGACATCAACATGTAAAGTAGCAAACATAGCGTAACATCACTTAAGACCAAAGATAATACAAATACTAAAATTTGAAATTAATCATGTCATCTAATGTTAAAATAAATAACACAAATTTTTTTTTTTTTTTTTTAAACAACATTCTACCCCCCAACCTATTCTAAACATGAAAGGAAAATATGCATGCAGAAATGTGAAAATGATGTAGAAAAATTTATTAGAAAAAGAATTTTTTTTTTTAACTAAGAAGATGCGTTTCTAGAGGCACGACACTCCATATTCAGCCATCTTCGACTCAAAAATTAGAAAATATATATTTATAAAGGAGAAAGAGAAAGAAAACAATTTTTTTTTTTTAAACGATGAAGATGCGTTTCTAGAGGCACTACACTCCATATTCAGCCATCTTTGACTCAAAAGTTGGAAAATGTATATTTATAGAGGAGAAATTAAAGAAGAAAAATAAACATAAACACATAATAAAGAAAAAGAAAATGTCTGAAATTAATTTTTTTTTTTTTTTGAATTTTTTTTTTTTGAATTTGTTTTTAAACAATGAAGATGCGTTTCTAGAGTAACTACACTCCATATTCAGCCATCTTCAACACAAAAAGTTAGCAACAGTTAGTTTCTACAACAAAAAATTAGTAAAAACTTAACCAAAATTCCACAATTGTCGACTATTCCCTCCCCCCAACCAGAACGAAACATTGTCCTCAATGTTTGAAATGAAAGAAGTAGAGTTTAGAAGACATCACCTGGGTGGTGCAACACAGAAGAAAATATTTACAGGCGGAGAGTTAAATCTAATTTGTACTTCTTACTGCGGCTACTGTTACCATCATTATTTGGACGCTCCAACACAAAGGTCCAGGGGTCTGGCTCCGGTCGATAAGCTTGTAACATATCAAGTAGCTCATTAGCAGTGTGAGCACAAATAAAGAGTTTTTTCACATTAGCGGGAATGAAATAGTTTTTTATTGCATGGTTAAGAAATGCGATAAAGCCATCATAAAAGTTATTGACATTTAACAAACCGATGGGTTTTTGGTGGATGTGCAGATGGGCCCAAGATGCTAGCGTGATAAGTGCCTCTAGTGTTGCAAGATCTCCTGGAAGGAAAATAAATGCATCAGCATGATTAAGCATTTCAGTTATTCTTTCTTGCATACCTGAGACGACTAACTCTTCTCCAGTTGATGAGTCAGACGAACTGCCCAATGGTTTTAGGACTCTTGGGATGATGCCTAACACTTGACTTCCTCTGATAAAAGCTGCTTCGGAGACCATTTTTGATAACCCTCGGTTACCTCCTCCATACACTAAATGTAAATTTCTCGCTGCTATGCTTCGACCAAGATCTATGGCTGCCTCAACGAACTCTTTATGTTTGCCGTAGGTAAATCCAGAAAGCACACAAATGTTCTTGAATTGTCTATTGGGAGTAGCTGCCATTGGAATATTTCTCAAAAACAATTTGTGAGTGTTTGACAAAAGAAATCACATTTAAGAGTCTTGGTGATAGTGGGTCACAGCTGTGAATGAGGTAACATGTTAGTGTCAAATAACGCATGAAGCACATGGCTCGCGAGTCAAAAAGAAAACAGTAAAAAGGAAAAAGCAAACAGTAATAAAATTATTAAAGACAATAATGCAAACAATAAAACAACAGTGAAATGAAATAAAATAACAGTAAAGTAAAAGGATATTTACACGTAGTTGCGACTGTGGCTCACATCTTCCTCTGGTTTTACGTCCAGAAACGGCTTGAACGCCCTCTATGGGTCGAGGATAGGCTTCCCATCCAGTTTTCTTATAAACAGGCAAACAGGGTCGTTTATAGTCAGATTCCCGAGACTATATCGTGCATGCTCTTTATGGAATAATGGCCATAACTGGAGAATCGCTCCTTGCACATATCCACTGGGATGCGTTTCAAGAGACAAAAGGATATCATCCAATGACTCCTTATTCAAGCCATCCCTAATGAATTGAATCTTATCTTCCCTGTTATCAGACATCATTCCTAAAGAACATGGGTTTTTATTGCAACTCATTCTGGCACACTTATGACAAGCAACAGAAATTCTTCGAGCTCGTCGTTTTCTTGCATAATTTCCTTTACCACAACCAGGCATGTATGCAATAAATTTTGGAGGTAACTCACCTGCCGATCGTACTTTAGCCTCGATTAACCAACGGATGTCAGCAGGTATGTTATTTCTCATGAGTAATCGCATGCGTTCGGACCGAGCTTTATAGATCGTAAGGAGGGCATTCTGAGGAAGTGAAGGGAATCGCTTGTGAAGCTTCGTTAGAATCTCGTTTCTGTCCATACCTTCGCCTCAGAATATCAGTTATTATGGGAAACTGAAGTAACCGACTTGATTGTCACGGAGTACCGTTATCCGCCACTTCACCGGGGTAACAAACTAAAGCACACAAACAGAAAAACAAATTAAAACACACAAAGAAAATTAAAATCGTCCTCTTATTGAATTTACCTCAAGCTCCAACTGGATGTCGTAAACACTTCTCTCAATGTCTCTGAGTTGGCTTTCTAAACTCTCAACATAGGCTACTAACTCTGGTGGTTGTAGAGCCCAAATGCGTTGTGTTTTACAAAATTGAATCTGCCTTTTGAGATGAGTTTTGACACGTTGAAGTGGTTTAAGAATGTTCAGGAGGAACGGCCTAAGTATGAGACTCATGATTAACAATGATAAGAGAAAACTTAATGGTAAAATAAACACACTTATGCAAAAACAATTTCAATTAGCAAAAGAATAATATAAAGAAAGAAAACAAAATCAAATCAACGAAAAGAAAGAAAAAAAAATCAATTCAAATCTGGTGGGTCACTCAAATTTATTTCGGTGTCTTCTCCACGTGGTTGGTATTCTAGATATGGCTTTAATCTTTGACCATTAACTTTAAACGTGACACCGTTCTTTGGGTCCTTAATTTCAATTGCCCCATGTGGAAAAACAGTATGAACAATAAAGGGACCAGACCAACGAGAGCGTAACTTACCTGGGAATAGGTGCAAGCGAGAATTGAATAAAAGCACTTTCTGACCTGGAGTGAACGATTTTCTCATAACGTGCTTGTCATGGAAGACTTTCATTCGTTGCTTGTAAATCTTGGCATTTTCGTATGCATCATTGCGAATTTCTTCAAGTTCTGCCAGTTGTAATCTTCTTTCTGAGTTGGCTTGCTGCATGTCAAAATTGAATTTCTTGATGGCCCAATACGCACGATGCTCGAGTTCCACAGGTAGGTGGCAAGCTTTTCCATACACTAGCCTGTAGGGTGACATCCCAATCGGGGTCTTGAAAGCCGTTCTATATGCCCATAAGGCATCATCAAGTCTTAATGACCAATCTTTTCTGTCCGGCCTCACCGTTTTTTCTAATATGTGCTTTATTTCTCGATTGGAGATCTCAACTTGGCCACTGGTTTGCGGATGATACGGGGTCGCCACTTTGTGTGTGATTGAATACTTTGTCAAAAGAGCTTTGAATGCTTTGTTACAAAAGTGGGCACCACCATCACTGATTATCGCTCGAGGGAATCCAAAGCGTGAAACAATATTGCTTTTCAAAAATGCTATCACCACCTTGTGATCATTGGTCCTACATGGAATTGCTTCTACCCATTTTGATACATAGTCAACAGCAACCAATATGTATTGATGACCAAAAGACGGGGGAAAGGGTCCCATGAAGTCGATACCCCATACGTCAAAAATCTCAACCACTAAAATTGGATTTAGTGGCATCATGTTCCTTCGTGTAATGCTTCCCATTCGTTGACACCTATCACATGAAGAACAGAAAGTGTAAGCGTCTCGAAATATAGATGGCCAATAGAAACCACATTGTAAAACTTTAGTCGCTGTCTTCTTAGCACTGAAATGGCCTCCACAAGCTTGTTCATGGCAGAATGAAAGGATATTCTGAATTTCACTTTCTGGGACACATCGTCTAACAATTTGATCCGCACAATACTTGAACAAATACGGGTCATCCCAAAAGAAATTCTTTATCTCTGCAAAGAATTTAGCCTTGTCTTGCTTGGTCCAATGCTCTGGAAGTTTACCTGTAACAAGATAATTAACTATATCAGCATACCAAGGTAATACTTCCACACTCATTAATTGTTCATCTGGAAATGACTCATTTAATGGTAATTGTTCTATTATTGTGTCAAAATGGAGACGAGAGAGGTGGTCCGCCACAACATTTTCTGTCCCTTTTTTATCTTTGAATTCCAAGTCAAATTCCTGCAAAAGTAACACCCAACGAATTAGTCTGGCTTTTGCATCTTTCTTTGTGAGAAGATATTTAAGAGCAGCATGATCTGTGAACACGATTATTTTACAACCAATGAGATAAGATCGAAATTTCTCTAATGCAAACACTACTGCTAGCATTTCTTTTTCAGTAGTTGAATAGTTCAACTGTGCATCATTCAATGTCATACTAGCATAGTAAATAACGTGGGGAATTCGATCAACTCTTTGTCCTAATACTGCTCCTACTGCATAATCAGATGCATCACACATGAGTTCAAATGGTAAGCTCCAGTTCGGGGCCTGAATGATGGGTGATGATGTCAACAACTGTTTTAATTTTTCAAACGCCATGAGACATGAATCATTAAAGATAAAAGGTACATCCTTAGCAAGTAGATTGCATAAGGGTCTAGAAACTTTGCTAAAATCTTTAATGAAACGTCTATAGAAACCAGCATGCCCAAGGAAAGATCTTACTTCTCTGATTGTTTTAGGTGGAGGAAGATTAGAAATGAGATCCACCTTGGCTTTGTCAACCTCAATACCTTTGCTCGAAATGATGTGACCGAGAACAATACCTTGTTTTACCATAAAATGGCATTTCTCCCAATTTAAGATCAAGTTCTTCTCGATACATCTCTGCAGAACTAGTGTTAGATGATGTAAACATTGATCAAACGAGTTGCCAAAGACAGAAAAGTCATCCATAAAGACTTCAAGGAATCGTTCAACCATATCAGAAAAAATGCTCAACATGCATCGTTGAAATGTAGCAGGTGCATTGCATAATCCAAATGGCATTCTCCTATATGCAAATGTGCCAAAAGGGCAAGTGAAAGTAGTTTTCTCTTGATCGTTTGGTGCTATGGGAATCTGATTATATCCTGAGTAGCCATCTAGAAAGCAATAAAATTCATGACCTGCTAATCTATCAAGCATTTGATCAATAAATGGTAAAGGAAAATGGTCTTTACGTGTGACAGAATTCAACTTTCTATAATCAATGCAAACACGCCATCCTGTAGTTACTCTAGTGGGTATCAATTCATTATCAGCATTTGTAACTACTGTGACTCCTGACTTTTTGGGGACAACTTGCACAGGACTGACCCATGAACTATCAGAAATGGGGTAAATGATACCTGCGTCTAATAGCTTAAGGACTTCAGTTCTAACAACTTCTTTCATGTTAGGATTTAACCGACGTTGCATTTCCCTAGTAGTTTTAGCATTTTCATCAAGGTGAATGTAATGCATGCAGTCTACTGGGTTTATACCTTTAATGTCTGCTATGGTCCATCCTAATGCCCCTTTGTGCTCTTTCAAAACATCTAACAACTTACCTTTTTGTTCGTCATTTAGGGATGATGAGATGATTACCGGCAGAGTGCTTTCTTCTCCCAAAAATGCATATTCCAGAGTGTTGGGCAATGGTTTGAGCTCGAGTTTCGGTGGTGATTCTGATGATGGAATGAGTTGCTTCTCTGATGGTGCTAGTTGTTCAACTCTTGACTTCCATTTATTAGTGTCCATAGATGGTGTTGAGTCAAGCAGGGCGTTGACCTCATCAACTGATCTGTCAATATCAAAATCAAAACCAAAGTGAGTTAAACATGTTTGTAAGGGATCATCACTAAGGTTTGAAAGAAAAGTGTCATCAACTAATGCTTCAATTAAATCCACATCAACAATTCCATCATCTGCACTGTGAGGTTGTTTGGCAATGTTGAAGATGTTCAGCTCCATAGTCATGTTGCCGAAGGACAACTGCATATTTCCAGTTCTACATTGAATGTGAGCATCCGCAGTTGCCAAGAAAGGTCGGCCTAGAATAATGGGGATGTGCTTCCTTGAATCCTGTATTGGTTGAGTGTCAATTACAATGAAGTCAACAGGAAAATAAAATTTGTCTACCTGGATAAGCACGTCCTCCACAATACCACGAGGTATTTTTGTGGACCGATCTGCAAGTTGTAACACCACTGGAGTTGGGTGTAATTCTCCCAGTCCAAGTTTCACAAACACTGAATAAGGTAACAGATTTACACTAGCTCCTAGATCCAACAAAGCATTCTCAATTGTGTGGTTCCCTATACTACATGAGATAGTGGGGGAGCCTGGGTCTTTGCATTTTAAAGGAATTTTATGTTGGAGTATAGAACTAACGTTTTCTGTTAAAAATGCCTTCTTTTGGACATGCATATTTCTCTTTTTAGTACAAAGGTCTTTAAGAAACTTGGCATAAGATGGAACTTGTTTTATAGCATCAAGTAAAGGGATGTTAACACTTACCTGTTTGAAGATTTCGAGAATCTCACCTGTAGATTTTCCCTTTTTTCCTTTCGCTAACCTCTGAGGAAATGGAGCTTTGGGAACGTATTCTCGTGGGTTGGCTTCTTCTCTCTCCTCCGGTGGTGAGTCCTCAACGTTCACAGGTACAATTTGATTTTCCTTTGTCACCGGCATCTCCACTTTGTTGTCGATTTCTTTTCCTTTTCGCAAGGTCATTATTGCTTTGACCTCTCCATGCTGCTGTGGTGAACTGGTACTCGCTTCATGCACTCCTTTAGGATTAGGCACTGGTTGACTTGGAAATTTTCCTTTCTCAACAGTCATTGCCAAGGTCTGAACTGAAGAAGCGAGTTGTCCCACCATCTTCTCGAGGCTTGAAACTGATTGAGCTTGTGAGTTGAAGCCCGCTCTCAATTCATTTCGTAGTCCATCAATGGTGCGGTTCTGTTGCTCAATCGTGGAGTGAGTAACATTCTTGAAATTTTGGAATGCATCCTCCCATGGTCTGGGTTGAGAGTAGTTCTGATTCTGATTGAATGGTCTAAATGGGGGCTGAGAGGCTTGAGGAATTTGTTGCATTGGTGGAGCTGGAGCTGCTGGTCCATTTTGTTGGAATCCTTGAGACCATGAAAAATTGGGGTGGTCTCTCCATCCAGGATTATATGTGTTGGAGTATGGGTTGTAATTCGATGGTTTTCTCATTACACCTATGGCATTGGCTTGATCTGAGTATGAGTCATGGTCATGTGGTTCTGTTGATTTAGCAGTCGATAACGATGCTATTTGTCGAGCAAGACCTTCAACCATCTCCTTGACTTCTTTGATTCCCGAAGTTGACTCGCCAATTTGAACCTCATTTACTCCTTTAATTCTTCTAGTATTCCTGAGTGATCGACTCCGTTGTTGGGAATTATCCGCTTGTCGCTGGAAGAATTCCCAAATTTCTGATGCACTTTTTGACATTAGCTCTCCTCCACTTGTTGCCATTAGCCATTCTTGCACATTTGGTAGTAATCCCTCCAAAAAGTATTGGCATTGGTGCCATTTCTCGTACCCATGATGTGGACACTTCAAGAGTAGCCCATTGAATCGCTCCCATGTTTCGAAAAACTGCTCGTCCTCTCTTTGGGTAAACTCCGAGATTTCCCTGCGAATAGCATTGGTTTTATGCACTGGGAAATATTTATTCAAAAATTTTGTTACCATTTGTTCCCATGATGAAATGCTATTAGCAGGCAATGTATTAAGCCATGAACGAGCTCTATCCTTTAAAGAAAATGGGAATAATCTGAGTTTAACATCATCGTCTGAAAAATTCTCATATTTAAATGTTTGACAAATTGCATGAAAATCATTCAAATGATTATATGGGTCCTCATTTTCTAAGCCATAGAATGTGGGGAGACAATTTAGCACACTAGGTTTTAGTTCAAAGCTCCTAGCAGCTACATTTGGGTATCTTATGCATGATGTGCTCAAATTAGCTAAGGGACTAAAATAGTCCTTAAATGGCCTCTCCTGTGGTGCTTGTAAATCCATTTTATTTTTAACGTGTTTGTGTGTGCGAAGTGTTTTTTCTAATTCAAGGTCTATAGGTTCAAGATTAGGTAATAATGACCTACGACCATGCATGCAAAATAAATAAAATAAAAATAAAGATGCAAACAAAACAAAAAATAAAGATGGGAACAAAACAAATAAAAATAAAGAAGATGGAGAAATTACGATACTAACCTTATTGCGCTATTACAACCTTTCTATAAAAATACACAAAAATAAATACGTGAAAGAAATTAACTAAAAATTAAATTAATAAGATAAACAAAAAAAATTACAAAGAAAAATAAATGGAAAATTAAATTACAAAATTTTAAAGAAGAGAAAAAGAAAAGAAATACTAACCTTTAAATGTAGATTCACTTTTTTTTTCTTTTTTTTTAATAATAAAAAAAAAATACAAGAAAACAAATAAAAGAAATTATTCACAAAAATTAATTCTATGAATTAAAATTACTTACCTCCCCGGCAACGGCGCCAAAAACTTGTTGTGCAAATTTTAATGTACTCGCAAGCGCACGAATCTATTGTAGTATAGACTAATGGTGACGAGTGTCGATCCCACGAGGAGGTGGATTTTAATTATATGTAGAATTAATTTTGTAAATGGGTAGTTGGATTTATGGTGGAAATGATTTGGAATATGCTAATAATTAAATTAAAATGGCGAGAATAAATTCTAAAATTGGAATTGCAATTGAGAGAATAAATTGAAGAGAAAATCTATTAAATTGACGTACTTGGGTATCTGGATCCGTATCAACATGCATCATGGGCTAAATATTCCTTATTAATACCAATTAAATCATGAGGGGGGAATCCACACCTCATGAACCACGCTCTAATCAATATGGTGCTAAGGGCTTATCGTGCCAAATAATAATAACCTTGTACCAGAGGGCCGGTGAAACCAAGGCGGTACTAGACAAGATTAGTATTATTTGTCGACGAGAAGTCAAAACATCCACAAAAACTAGAGGGGAAGAGAAAATAAATTTACCAAATTAAGCCCATGACACATGTTGAGACTTCACCTTCAACCCAAGCTTGAAAGAAAATTAGCCACTCATAATTGAACTAGGGGCAAAATGGGAATTTATTAAAATACGAAGAAAATACAAGATGGAGAATGAATTACAGAAAATGGATCCTAAAAATGGATTCAGAGATATCAAATTAGGGGGGGAGGCCCCCTTTTTATAGATACATGGAGTAAATCATGGCCATCGGATTAAAAATAGTTTGGACGCTCAGGATTGCGCCACGTCATCAGTCAACAGTCCACGGTTTGACCACGCGGATGAACAGTAACACGGTTTGACCCGACTTTGAACAGTAACGCGGTTTGACCCGGATGAACAGTAACGCGGTTTGGTTGAAAATAATCCTGTGTGATGCATGCACCGTACGCGAGATTTTTCGTCCACTGATATGCTGCCACGTCACCATCAACAGTACATAAGAATTTTAGTCCAACAGGATCGTGACACCTCATCAGTCAATGCCACATCATCGGTCAATGCCACGTCATCATCCGTCTATGTGAACAGTGTCGTGAACAGTAACGTATACAGTATCGTACACGTGAATAGTACCGTACATGTGAATAGTGCCATTTTTCCTTTTATGCTCCTCCTAAGGTTTTCGACCGTCCTGAGTTCAAAAGTGATGTCCGTTTTGCCGTCTGATCTCTCCTTTATTGTGAAATGACTATAATGCCCCTAAAATACATAAATTACTTAATTAAAATAAAACACACGTAATTAAATCATAAGAATGTTAAATACATAAAAGTAAGGGTTGTTAGTAAGACTTGAAATGTAAAATGACGGTTTTCTCCTTTATAAATATGCATTTTCTAACACTCAACACACCCCCCAACCAGCTTATTGCTAGTCCCTAGTAAATAAAGCGAAAACAAAATTCAAATTCAAAATAATTTTTTTTTTGTTTTAATAGAAACACTCGTATTTATTCCATCAGATTAATGATAGCAATCAAATAAAAGTATAAGCATTATCTCCAGTCTAAAGCAACATCACACCCACATCAACCATCCACATGAATTAGCCCAGTAGACTTTGTTTTAGCTACTCTCAAGAATGACATGTCAAACCCCAAAATCTCACTGGAAGTAGTGACACTCTCATAAATAAATTAATCCCAATAAAAATAGTCACTCCAATGAATGGTAATTGAGAGAGAAAATAATAAAGAAGTGATATCACATGCTCTCACCAAGATGAAATAAATATGCCCTCAGCTTAGAAATAATACGATCTCAAGTCAAATAAAATGTTAGTCAACCCACTTTATTTATCTTTTTTTTTTTTAATTATGCGTCACTACATCTTTTTAGCCCATATAACTAGCTTCTACTTCAAACTATAGTTCCCTAAAATCAAGAAGGACTTTTATTAGGACGAAACGTAGGCTAGGGACATGGCTAACAAAGAAGGAAAATAAGGAAAACAAAGTGTATGTTTGAGAAAAATGCAGAGAATTTTTTTTTTTTTTTTTTTTTTTGGAAGTTGCAAGGTGGATTTCACCTATTTTTATTCTTTTGAAACAACAACTTTTGTTTTTGTTTTTGTTTTTTTTTTTGTTTTTTTTTTGTTTTTTTTTTTTTTGCTTTTATTTGGCATAACTTCACTGAACAAAATAATTATTTACATTTTCTCAAACATACATAGGTGATGGAACTTATAAGATATCAGGTAATACTCCAAATCGGAGTGGGTCAAGATGATAAGTTGACAAAGAAAATGTTTTTTTTTTTAAAGGCTCAAAAGGGTTAACTATGGATATTAAATAAAAGGGATGGCTTGAAAGGCTCAAACGGATCAAAGATGGCCTCTCCATCGTCTTTTAGGGCTCTAAATAATTTTCCATATCTACTAGTTAGATGGGCCTCCAAATGTAGCAACACACTCTTTTTTTTCTTTTTTTTTTCTTTTTTTTTTTACCATTTTTTTTAAAGGGTTAACTTAAAAGAAATGTAGAGATCGTGTATAAAATAATAAACCGCTAAGCTGTATAGAGAATGGGCAAAAAGGTTACTCTCCAAGAAAATGATAGGCTCAACAACTCACTTGGCACTTATTTATGACATGTTCATTCTTTCAAGCAACTCATATTTGTCTCCGACATCAACATGTAAAGTAGCAAACATAGCGTAACATCACTTAAGACCAAAGATAATACAAATACTAAAATTTGAAATTAATCATGTCATCTAATGTTAAAATAAATAACACAAATTTTTTTTTTTTTTTTTTAAACAACATTCTACCCCCCAACCTATTCTAAACATGAAAGGAAAATATGCATGCAGAAATGTGAAAATGATGTAGAAAAATTTATTAGAAAAAGAATTTTTTTTTTTAACTAAGAAGATGCGTTTCTAGAGGCACGACACTCCATATTCAGCCATCTTCGACTCAAAAATTAGAAAATATATATTTATAAAGGAGAAAGAGAAAGAAAACAATTTTTTTTTTTTAAACGATGAAGATGCGTTTCTAGAGGCACTACACTCCATATTCAGCCATCTTTGACTCAAAAGTTGGAAAATGTATATTTATAGAGGAGAAATTAAAGAAGAAAAATAAACATAAACACATAATAAAGAAAAAGAAAATGTCTGAAATTAATTTTTTTTTTTTTTGAATTTTTTTTTTTTGAATTTGTTTTTAAACAATGAAGATGCGTTTCTAGAGTAACTACACTCCATATTCAGCCATCTTCAACACAAAAAGTTAGCAACAGTTAGTTTCTACAACAAAAAATTAGTAAAAACTTAACCAAAATTCCACAATTGTCGACTATTCCCTCCCCCCAACCAGAACGAAACATTGTCCTCAATGTTTGAAATGAAAGAAGTAGAGTTTAGAAGACATCACCTGGGTGGTGCAACACAGAAGAAAATATTTACAGGCGGAGAGTTAAATCTAATTTGTACTTCTTACTGCGGCTACTGTTACCATCATTATTTGGACGCTCCAACACAAAGGTCCAGGGGTCTGGCTCCGGTCGATAAGCTTGTAACATATCAAGTAGCTCATTAGCAGTGTGAGCACAAATAAAGAGTTTTTTCACATTAGCGGGAATGAAATAGTTTTTTATTGCATGGTTAAGAAATGCGATAAAGCCATCATAAAAGTTATTGACATTTAACAAACCGATGGGTTTTTGGTGGATGTGCAGATGGGCCCAAGATGCTAGCGTGATAAGTGCCTCTAGTGTTGCAAGATCTCCTGGAAGGAAAATAAATGCATCAGCATGATTAAGCATTTCAGTTATTCTTTCTTGCATACCTGAGACGACTAACTCTTCTCCAGTTGATGAGTCAGACGAACTGCCCAATGGTTTTAGGACTCTTGGGATGATGCCTAACACTTGACTTCCTCTGATAAAAGCTGCTTCGGAGACCATTTTTGATAACCCTCAGTTACCTCCTCCATACACTAAATGTAAATTTCTCGCTGCTATGCTTCGACCAAGATCTATGGCTGCCTCAACGAACTCTTTATGTTTGCCATAGGTAAATCCAGAAAGCACACAAATGTTCTTGAATTGTCTATTGGGAGTAGCTGCCATTGGAATATTTCTCAAAAACAATTTGTGAGTGTTTGACAAAAGAAATCACATTTAAGAGTCTTGGTGATAGTGGGTCACAGCTGTGAATGAGGTAACATGTTAGTGTCAAATAACGCATGAAGCACATGGCTCGCGAGTCAAAAAGAAAACAGTAAAAAGGAAAAAGCAAACAGTAATAAAATTATTAAAGACAATAATGCAAACAATAAAACAACAGTGAAATGAAATAAAATAACAGTAAAGTAAAAGGATATTTACACGTAGTTGCGACTGTGGCTCACATCTTCCTCTGGTTTTACGTCCAGAAACGGCTTGAACGCCCTCTATGGGTCGAGGATAGGCTTCCCATCCAGTTTTCTTATAAACAGGCAAACAGGGTCGTTTATAGTCAGATTCCCGAGACTATATCGTGCATGCTCTTTATGGAATAATGGCCATAACTGGAGAATCGCTCCTTGCACATATCCACTGGGATGCGTTTCAAGAGACAAAAGGATATCATCCAATGACTCCTTATTCAAGCCATCCCTAATGAATTGAATCTTATCTTCCCTGTTATCAGACATCATTCCTAAAGAACATGGGTTTTTATTGCAACTCATTCTGGCACACTTATGACAAGCAACAGAAATTCTTCGAGCTCGTCGTTTTCTTGCATAATTTCCTTTACCACAACCAGGCATGTATGCAATAAATTTTGGAGGTAACTCACCTGCCGATCGTACTTTAGCCTCGATTAACCAACGGATGTCAGCAGGTATGTTATTTCTCATGAGTAATCGCATGCGTTCGGACCGAGCTTTATAGATCGTAAGGAGGGCATTCTGAGGAAGTGAAGGGAATCGCTTGTGAAGCTTCGTTAGAATCTCGTTTCTGTCCATACCTTCGCCTCAGAATATCAGTTATTATGGGAAACTGAAGTAACCGACTTGATTGTCACGGAGTACCGTTATCCGCCACTTCACCGGGGTAACAAACTAAAGCACACAAACAGAAAAACAAATTAAAACACACAAAGAAAATTAAAATCGTCCTCTTATTGAATTTACCTCAAGCTCCAACTGGATGTCGTAAACACTTCTCTCAATGTCTCTGAGTTGGCTTTCTAAACCCTCAACATAGGCTACTAACTCTGGTGGTTGTAGAGCCCAAATGCGTTGTGTTTTACAAAATTGAATCTGCCTTTTGAGATGAGTTTTGACACGTTGAAGTGGTTTAAGAATGTTCAGGAGGAACGGCCTAAGTATGAGACTCATGATTAACAATGATAAGAGAAAACTTAATGGTAAAATAAACACACTTATGCAAAAACAATTTCAATTAGCAAAAGAATAATATAAAGAAAGAAAACAAAATCAAATCAACGAAAAGAAAGAAAAAAAAATCAATTCAAATCTGGTGGGTCACTCAAATTTATTTCGGTGTCTTCTCCACGTGGTTGGTATTCTAGATATGGCTTTAATCTTTGACCATTAACTTTAAACGTGACACCGTTCTTTGGGTCCTTAATTTCAATTGCCCCATGTGGAAAAACAGTATGAACAATAAAGGGACCAGACCAACGAGAGCGTAACTTACCTGGGAATAGGTGCAAGCGAGAATTGAATAAAAGCACTTTCTGACCTGGAGTGAACGATTTTCTCATAACGTGCTTGTCATGGAAGACTTTCATTCGTTGCTTGTAAATCTTGGCATTTTCGTATGCATCATTGCGAATTTCTTCAAGTTCTGCCAGTTGTAATCTTCTTTCTGAGTTGGCTTGCTGCATGTCAAAATTGAATTTCTTGATGGCCCAATACGCACGATGCTCGAGTTCCACAGGTAGGTGGCAAGCTTTTCCATACACTAGCCTGTAGGGTGACATCCCAATCGGGGTCTTGAAAGCCGTTCTATATGCCCATAAGGCATCATCAAGTCTTAATGACCAATCTTTTCTGTCCGGCCTCACCGTTTTTTCTAATATGTGCTTTATTTCTCGATTGGAGATCTCAACTTGGCCACTGGTTTGCGGATGATACGGGGTCGCCACTTTGTGTGTGATTGAATACTTTGTCAAAAGAGCTTTGAATGCTTTGTTACAAAAGTGGGCACCACCATCACTGATTATCGCTCGAGGGAATCCAAAGCGTGAAACAATATTGCTTTTCAAAAATGCTATCACCACCTTGTGATCATTGGTCCTACATGGAATTGCTTCTACCCATTTTGATACATAGTCAACAGCAACCAATATGTATTGATGACCAAAAGACGGGGGAAAGGGTCCCATGAAGTCGATACCCCATACGTCAAAAATCTCAACCACTAAAATTGGATTTAGTGGCATCATGTTCCTTCGTGTAATGCTTCCCATTCGTTGACACCTATCACATGAAGAACAGAAAGTGTAAGCGTCTCGAAATATAGATGGCCAATAGAAACCACATTGTAAAACTTTAGTCGCTGTCTTCTTAGCACTGAAATGGCCTCCACAAGCTTGTTCATGGCAGAATGAAAGGATATTCTGAATTTCACTTTCTGGGACACATCGTCTAACAATTTGATCCGCACAATACTTGAACAAATACGGGTCATCCCAAAAGAAATTCTTTATCTCTGCAAAGAATTTAGCCTTGTCTTGCTTGGTCCAATGCTCTGGAAGTTTACCTGTAACAAGATAATTAACTATATCAGCATACCAAGGTAATACTTCCACACTCATTAATTGTTCATCTGGAAATGACTCATTTAATGGTAATTGTTCTATTATTGTGTCAAAATGGAGACGAGAGAGGTGGTCCGCCACAACATTTTCTGTCCCTTTTTTATCTTTGAATTCCAAGTCAAATTCCTGCAAAAGTAACACCCAACGAATTAGTCTGGCTTTTGCATCTTTCTTTGTGAGAAGATATTTAAGAGCAGCATGATCTGTGAACACGATTATTTTACAACCAATGAGATAAGATCGAAATTTCTCTAATGCAAACACTACTGCTAGCATTTCTTTTTCAGTAGTTGAATAGTTCAACTGTGCATCATTCAATGTCATACTAGCATAGTAAATAACGTGGGGAATTCGATCAACTCTTTGTCCTAATACTGCTCCTACTGCATAATCAGATGCATCACACATGAGTTCAAATGGTAAGCTCCAGTTCGGGGCCTGAATGATGGGTGATGATGTCAACAACTGTTTTAATTTTTCAAACGCCATGAGACATGAATCATTAAAGATAAAAGGTACATCCTTAGCAAGTAGATTGCATAAGGGTCTAGAAACTTTGCTAAAATCTTTAATGAAACGTCTATAGAAACCAGCATGCCCAAGGAAAGATCTTACTTCTCTGATTGTTTTAGGTGGAGGAAGATTAGAAATGAGATCCACCTTGGCTTTGTCAACCTCAATACCTTTGCTCGAAATGATGTGACCGAGAACAATACCTTGTTTTACCATAAAATGGCATTTCTCCCAATTTAAGATCAAGTTCTTCTCGATACATCTCTGCAGAACTAGTGTTAGATGATGTAAACATTGATCAAACGAGTTGCCAAAGACAGAAAAGTCATCCATAAAGACTTCAAGGAATCGTTCAACCATATCAGAAAAAATGCTCAACATGCATCGTTGAAATGTAGCAGGTGCATTGCATAATCCAAATGGCATTCTCCTATATGCAAATGTGCCAAAAGGGCAAGTGAAAGTAGTTTTCTCTTGATCGTTTGGTGCTATGGGAATCTGATTATATCCTGAGTAGCCATCTAGAAAGCAATAAAATTCATGACCTGCTAATCTATCAAGCATTTGATCAATAAATGGTAAAGGAAAATGGTCTTTACGTGTGACAGAATTCAACTTTCTATAATCAATGCAAACACGCCATCCTGTAGTTACTCTAGTGGGTATCAATTCATTATCAGCATTTGTAACTACTGTGACTCCTGACTTTTTGGGGACAACTTGCACAGGACTGACCCATGAACTATCAGAAATGGGGTAAATGATACCTGCGTCTAATAGCTTAAGGACTTCAGTTCTAACAACTTCTTTCATGTTAGGATTTAACCGACGTTGCATTTCCCTAGTAGTTTTAGCATTTTCATCAAGGTGAATGTAATGCATGCAGTCTACTGGGTTTATACCTTTAATGTCTGCTATGGTCCATCCTAATGCCCCTTTGTGCTCTTTCAAAACATCTAACAACTTACCTTTTTGTTCGTCATTTAGGGATGATGAGATGATTACCGGCAGAGTGCTTTCTTCTCCCAAAAATGCATATTCCAGAGTGTTGGGCAATGGTTTGAGCTCGAGTTTCGGTGGTGATTCTGATGATGGAATGAGTTGCTTCTCTGATGGTGCTAGTTGTTCAACTCTTGACTTCCATTTATTAGTGTCCATAGATGGTGTTGAGTCAAGCAGGGCGTTGACCTCATCAACTGATCTGTCAATATCAAAATCAAAACCAAAGTGAGTTAAACATGTTTGTAAGGGATCATCACTAAGGTTTGAAAGAAAAGTGTCATCAACTAATGCTTCAATTAAATCCACATCAACAATTCCATCATCTGCACTGTGAGGTTGTTTGGCAATGTTGAAGATGTTCAGCTCCATAGTCATGTTGCCGAAGGACAACTGCATATTTCCAGTTCTACATTGAATGTGAGCATCCGCAGTTGCCAAGAAAGGTCGGCCTAGAATAATGGGGATGTGCTTCCTTGAATCCTGTATTGGTTGAGTGTCAATTACAATGAAGTCAACAGGAAAATAAAATTTGTCTACCTGGATAAGCACGTCCTCCACAATACCACGAGGTATTTTTGTGGACCGATCTGCAAGTTGTAACACCACTGGAGTTGGGTGTAATTCTCCCAGTCCAAGTTTCACAAACACTGAATAAGGTAACAGATTTACACTAGCTCCTAGATCCAACAAAGCATTCTCAATTGTGTGGTTCCCTATACTACATGAGATAGTGGGGGAGCCTGGGTCTTTGCATTTTAAAGGAATTTTATGTTGGAGTATAGAACTAACGTTTTCTGTTAAAAATGCCTTCTTTTGGACATGCATATTTCTCTTTTTAGTACAAAGGTCTTTAAGAAACTTGGCATAAGATGGAACTTGTTTTATAGCATCAAGTAAAGGGATGTTAACACTTACCTGTTTGAAGATTTCGAGAATCTCACCTGTAGATTTTCCCTTTTTTCCTTTCGCTAACCTCTGAGGAAATGGAGCTTTGGGAACGTATTCTCGTGGGTTGGCTTCTTCTCTCTCCTCCGGTGGTGAGTCCTCAACGTTCACAGGTACAATTTGATTTTCCTTTGTCACCGGCATCTCCACTTTGTTGTCGATTTCTTTTCCTTTTCGCAAGGTCATTATTGCTTTGACCTCTCCATGCTGCTGTGGTGAACTGGTACTCGCTTCATGCACTCCTTTAGGATTAGGCACTGGTTGACTTGGAAATTTTCCTTTCTCAACAGTCATTGCCAAGGTCTGAACTGAAGAAGCGAGTTGTCCCACCATCTTCTCGAGGCTTGAAACTGATTGAGCTTGTGAGTTGAAGCCCGCTCTCAATTCATTTCGTAGTCCATCAATGGTGCGGTTCTGTTGCTCAATCGTGGAGTGAGTAACATTCTTGAAATTTTGGAATGCATCCTCCCATGGTCTGGGTTGAGAGTAGTTCTGATTCTGATTGAATGGTCTAAATGGGGGCTGAGAGGCTTGAGGAATTTGTTGCATTGGTGGAGCTGGAGCTGCTGGTCCATTTTGTTGGAATCCTTGAGACCATGAAAAATTGGGGTGGTCTCTCCATCCAGGATTATATGTGTTGGAGTATGGGTTGTAATTCGATGGTTTTCTCATTACACCTATGGCATTGGCTTGATCTGAGTATGAGTCATGGTCATGTGGTTCTGTTGATTTAGCAGTCGATAACGATGCTATTTGTCGAGCAAGACCTTCAACCATCTCCTTGACTTCTTTGATTCCCGAAGTTGACTCGCCAATTTGAACCTCATTTACTCCTTTAATTCTTCTAGTATTCCTGAGTGATCGACTCCGTTGTTGGGAATTATCCGCTTGTCGCTGGAAGAATTCCCAAATTTCTGATGCACTTTTTGACATTAGCTCTCCTCCACTTGTTGCCATTAGCCATTCTTGCACATTTGGTAGTAATCCCTCCAAAAAGTATTGGCATTGGTGCCATTTCTCGTACCCATGATGTGGACACTTCAAGAGTAGCCCATTGAATCGCTCCCATGTTTCGAAAAACTGCTCGTCCTCTCTTTGGGTAAACTCCGAGATTTCCCTGCGAATAGCATTGGTTTTATGCACTGGGAAATATTTATTCAAAAATTTTGTTACCATTTGTTCCCATGATGAAATGCTATTAGCAGGCAATGTATTAAGCCATGAACGAGCTCTATCCTTTAAAGAAAATGGGAATAATCTGAGTTTAACATCATCGTCTGAAAAATTCTCATATTTAAATGTTTGACAAATTGCATGAAAATCATTCAAATGATTATATGGGTCCTCATTTTCTAAGCCATAGAATGTGGGGAGACAATTTAGCACACTAGGTTTTAGTTCAAAGCTCCTAGCAGCTACATTTGGGTATCTTATGCATGATGTGCTCAAATTAGCTAAGGGACTAAAATAGTCCTTAAATGGCCTCTCCTGTGGTGCTTGTAAATCCATTTTATTTTTAACGTGTTTGTGTGTGCGAAGTGTTTTTTCTAATTCAAGGTCTATAGGTTCAAGATTAGGTAATAATGACCTACGACCATGCATGCAAAATAAATAAAATAAAAATAAAGATGCAAACAAAACAAAAAATAAAGATGGGAACAAAACAAATAAAAATAAAGAAGAGGGAGAAATTACGATACTAACCTTATTGCGCTATTACAACCTTTCTATAAAAATACACAAAAATAAATACGTGAAAGAAATTAACTAAAAATTAAATTAATAAGATAAACAAAAAAAATTACAAAGAAAAATAAATGGAAAATTAAATTACAAAATTTTAAAGAAGAGAAAAAGAAAAGAAATACTAACCTTTAAATGTAGATTCACTTTTTTTTTCTTTTTTTTTAATAATAAAAAAAAAATACAAGAAAACAAATAAAAGAAATTATTCACAAAAATTAATTCTATGAATTAAAATTACTTACCTCCCCGGCAACGGCGCCAAAAACTTGTTGTGCAAATTTTAATGTACTCGCAAGCGCACGAATCTATTGTAGTATAGACTAATGGTGACGAGTGTCGATCCCACGAGGAGGTGGATTTTAATTATATGTAGAATTAATTTTGTAAATGGGTAGTTGGATTTATGGTGGAAATGATTTGGAATATGCTAATAATTAAATTAAAATGGCGAGAATAAATTCTAAAATTGGAATTGCAATTGAGAGAATAAATTGAAGAGAAAATCTATTAAATTGACGTACTTGGGTATCTGGATCCGTATCAACATGCATCATGGGCTAAATATTCCTTATTAATACCAATTAAATCATGAGGGGGGAATCCACACCTCATGAACCACGCTCTAATCAATATGGTGCTAAGGGCTTATCGTGCCAAATAATAATAACCTTGTACCAGAGGGCCGGTGAAACCAAGGCGGTACTAGACAAGATTAGTATTATTTGTCGACGAGAAGTCAAAACATCCACAAAAACTAGAGGGGAAGAGAAAATAAATTTACCAAATTAAGCCCATGACACATGTTGAGACTTCACCTTCAACCCAAGCTTGAAAGAAAATTAGCCACTCATAATTGAACTAGGGGCAAAATGGGAATTTATTAAAATACGAAGAAAATACAAGATGGAGAATGAATTACAGAAAATGGATCCTAAAAATGGATTCAGAGATATCAAATTAGGGGGGGAGGCCCCCTTTTTATAGATACATGGAGTAAATCATGGCCATCGGATTAAAAATAGTTTGGACGCTCAGGATTGCGCCACGTCATCAGTCAACAGTCCACGGTTTGACCACGCGGATGAACAGTAACACGGTTTGACCCGACTTTGAACAGTAACGCGGTTTGACCCGGATGAACAGTAACGCGGTTTGGTTGAAAATAATCCTGTGTGATGCATGCACCGTACGCGAGATTTTTCGTCCACTGATATGCTGCCACGTCACCATCAACAGTACATAAGAATTTTAGTCCAACAGGATCGTGACACCTCATCAGTCAATGCCACATCATCGGTCAATGCCACGTCATCATCCGTCTATGTGAACAGTGTCGTGAACAGTAACGTATACAGTATCGTACACGTGAATAGTACCGTACATGTGAATAGTGCCATTTTTCCTTTTATGCTCCTCCTAAGGTTTTCGACCGTCCTGAGTTCAAAAGTGATGTCCGTTTTGCCGTCTGATCTCTCCTTTATTGTGAAATGACTATAATGCCCCTAAAATACATAAATTACTTAATTAAAATAAAACACACGTAATTAAATCATAAGAATGTTAAATACATAAAAGTAAGGGTTGTTAGTAAGACTTGAAATGTAAAATGACGGTTTTCTCCTTTATAAATATGCATTTTCTAACACTCAACATCTGCCGCACCGAAAGTGTCTGCACCTCATCCATAAGCAGCTGAAGAGTAACATCTCCAGAGGTAGGAGGCCGTGCAGGTGATGAAACGGATGCAGAGACAACAGGATCTGAAGCAATCACGGGAGGATCATGGCGTCTACGCTGCTCCCGAAATGAGAGTGAGAAAATGGGTCGCTGATCGGCTGGAACCACAGCATTAAGTGGCCGATCATCACTTGGAGCAAGGAAGGTAAACTTGTTTTCAGAGTATTTGACCCAAGTGCCATTTTTCCACTTAAAGCCTAAGCCGAGAATAGCATCATCTCTGATACCCTTAGACGGCCTACACGATGGTTCTTTAATAGGTACATCAAAAAATTTCAGGATTCGGGTAATGAAATGACCATATGGAAGGGAGCGGGTAATCAACTTAGGTATACTGAGCATGTTTCGGACAATGGTATATCCTAAGTCAACTGGACGATGTCTAAGAATACAATCAATCAAGGCGACATTCATATGAGAGACCTCATCCAAATGGCCTGATCTAGGAAGGACAATACTCTGAATGAAACGAAGTAATATCCGAGACTGAAGACAAAGACATAGGTTGCGAAAATCGATAGTACAATCTTCATCGGAAAGGTCGACACGACGACATATATTCTTAACAGCATCAATATAAACATAGTCATCAATGTCAGGAGGTTTCCTCGGTGAAAAAATTTCTAGGCCATCATCGGAAGATCCTAGGATGGTGTTCAAGTCTGAATCATCAAACTCAATCAAAACTCCTCCAACTGTGGTGATTACTCGATTCTCTTTCTCCGCGGAATAATCCATATTCGAGTAAAATACTCTCACCAAGTCATGATATACATTTTCCTTAACAACAAGTGCATTAAGCCAACCAACATCTTCCAACAATTGCAATAAAGTTCTATTGCTAATACTAAGATGATTCAAACAATTCGGTAAAACAAAAAAGGTTTGGAGTACCTCACGAGTCATGAACTGTTGATGAAAACGTTTGGCTAGATGTTTCTTGTTCTGAAAATGTGTGGACTCGAAATTGGATTGATTGGTGATGCCCCTTGCTTCCCGTGGTCGGTCGGTTTGTTGAACCGGTTCTTGCCTTTTCTTCGAACCGGCCGAGAGCTTGACATTGTGATTTGGTTGATTTGGGGTTGAAAAGGATAAGGAGAATGAAGATGATGAAGATTGAAAGTGATTTGGAGAAACAATTTGAATAAAAAATGGCTTAAGAGTGAGAAATCTAGAGAGAGAAAAATTTGGATAAACCCTAGGTTAAATTTGAGATCTAAAGTTTTGGATGTTGAAAATGAAGTTTAAAGATGGTTTTGAGTGAATGAAGTGATGGGGAATGATTTTCTTGATTTAATTTGATGTGAAAGAGATAGAAAATGAAGGATTTTCGAGTGAAAAAGAGAGAGAAGCAAACGGTTTTTAGAGAGAGTGAGAGAACCAGATTTCCGTTTGAAAAGGGAAGAAGAACAGTTGAAATAGCTTTTGAAACCGGATTTCCGGTTTGCACTAACCGGAATTCCGGTTGTGACCAGCAAGGTTCCACGCGAAATTCGGTTTTCTGGATAACATGAACCGGCTTGTCGGTTGGATCCAGAAGATAGCAATGCCGGTTTGCCAAAGTCTCGAATTTGGATTTCCGGTTTGACATAACCGGAAATCCGGTTTTGGTCCAGCAAGCTTTCCTTGCGAATCCGGCTTTCCGGTTTTACTAACCGGTAGTCTGGTTTGAGGAAGAAAGAGGGCTCTTGAATTCGGTTTTCCGGATTTGAGAACTGGTAGACCGGTTATGAGGCAGAGATGAAGCTTAGGAAATCCGGTTTTCCGGATTGAAAATCCGGTTATCCGAATGTTGTCCCGAGAGCAACCAAAGCTAATCCGGTTATCCGGAATTTGTCTCGAGAGAAATCAATAAGGAAAAATATTTTTCGGAATGAATGGAAAGGGAATATTTGCCAACTCTTATACTTGTATTACACACACCATTTTATTTCCGGCCTTAAAATATTGATTAATTTTAAATCATTTTGAGATTTAAAACCTTTCAATAAGCCATTTAATGCATGCAACATAAAATCATAAAATCATAAAATTACAAGCATATCAAGCCATCTAATTCATGAACCATAAATCCATATAATAACAAACATATCAAGCTATATAGTAAAACATGAATTAAGATTCAACATTCATCATTCCAAGCTTATGTCTTATCTTTATAAAATGCTCTTCGCTAAGAGATTTTGTAAAGATATCCGCAAATTGATTTTTAGTGGAAATAAATTTAATTACGACATCTCCTTTTTGAACATGATCTCTAAGGAAATGATGTCTAATTTCTATATGCTTAGTTCTAGAATGTTGAATAGGATTCTTAGAAAGATTTATAGCACTAGTATTGTCACATAAGATAGGAATTTGATTAAGCTTAATACCATAGTCTCTAAGGGTTTGTTTCATTCATAGAATTTGTGCACAACAACTACCTGCGGCAATATATTCTGCCTCGGTGGTTGAAAGCGCAACTGAGTTTTGTTTCTTACTAAACCAAGAGACAAGAGAATGGCCTAGGAAGTGACATGTTCCACTAGTACTTTTTCTATCAACCTTATACCCAGCAAAATCGACATCCAAATAACAAGTTAAATCAATATAAGTTCCTCTAGGATACCAAAGGCCAAGATTAATAGTGCCAATTAAATATCGAAAAATGCATTTGACAGCAAGCATGTGAGATTCTTTAGGACAAGATTGAAATCTAGCACACAAGCAAACACTAAACATAATATCAGGCCTACTAGCAGTCAAGTAGAGTAATGATCCGATCATACCTCGATATGTCTTGATATCAACTTCCTTACCTTTCTTATCTTTGTCCAGCTTGATGGTAGTACTCATAGGAGTGCTTTTTTCCGTTCCATTATCATAACCAAATCTTTTGAGTAGATCTTTCACGTACTTGGCTTGGTTTATGAAAATTTCTTCCTCGTTTTGTTTGATTTGAAGTCCAAGGAAGTACTTCAACTCTCCCATCATACTCATCTCAAACTCTTGGCTCATACATGATGAAAAATCTTTACACAACAACTCATTAGTAGAACCAAAAATAATATCATCAACATAAATTTGAACAATAAGTATGTCTTGGTTCTTATGCTTAACAAAAAGAGTTGTGTCCGCTTTTCCCATTGAAAAATCGTTATCCAATAAGAAATTTTTAAGCCTATCATACCAAGCTCTAGGTGCTTGTTTTAAACCATACAAAGCCTTGGATAACTTATACACATGATCTGGAAATTTTTCATTTTCAAAACCAGGAGGTTGTTTCACATAAACTTCCTCTATGATATATCCATTTAGGAAAGCACTGTTGACATCCATTTGATATAAAATAAAATCCTTATGACATGCATATGCTAACAACATCCTAATGGATTTTAACCTTGCTACAGGTGCAAACGTTTCATCAAAATCAATTCCTTTTTCTTGGTTGTAACATTAAGCCACTAATCTAGCTTTATTTCTTACAACCACACCGGATTCATCCATTTTGTTTCTAAATACCCATTTAGTACCTATAATGGATTTATGTTCCGGATTAGGAACTAACTCTCACACATTGTTTTTCTCAAATTGATTCAACTCCTCTTGCATTGCCATAATCCAAGATTCATCGTTTTCCGCATCCGCAAAGGATTTTGGTTCAATTTGAGAAATAAATGCAGCATGCTCACATGTGTTCCTAAGAGATGATCTAGTGGTAACACCTCGTGAGGGATTTCCTAAAATTACATCCTTAGGGTGAGAGGATACATACCTCCACTCCTTGGGGAGTTTTTGTGAAGTACCTTCATTTTACTCTACATTTGGTTCTTCATGATGATCCTCTTGAATTCCAGGTGGTGCGTCTTCTTGGTTGTCATTTGATGCTTCTTCTTGTTGTTCTTCTTCTGCATTATCATCAACAATGACTTTCTCCGTAGATGAGGGATTAGTCTCATCAAATGTAACATGCATAGATTCTTCCAAAACTAAAGTTCTTTTGTTATAAACTCTATAAGCTTTGCTTGAATTTGAATAACCAAGAAAGATACCAACATCAGATTTTGGATCAAATTGACCAAGATTATCTTTTGTGTTCAAAACAAAACATTTGCATCCAAAAACTTTAAAATAACCAATGTTGGGTTTTCTATCTTTCCAAAGCTCATATGGAGTTTTATTAAGATTATGTTTAATCAACACCTGATTTAAAACATAACAAGCGGTGTTGACGGCTTCGGCCTAAAAATACTTAGGCAAAGAATTTTCATTTAACATGGTCCTAACCATTTCTTGAATAGACTTATTCTTTCTCTCTACTACTCCATTTTGTTGTGGAGTCCTAGGTAATGAAAATTGATGTTCAATGCCAAAGTCATTACAAAAATTTTCAAATGCATGATTTTCAAATTCTCCACCATGATCACTTCTAATACAAGTAATAGAATAACATTTTTCATTTTGAACCTTTTTATAGAAAATTCGAAATGCATCAATGGCATCATCCTTATTAGCTAAGAACAATACCCATGTATATCTAGAATAATCATCCACAATTACAAATGCATAATATTTGCCACTTAAACTAGCATATCTAGAAGGTCCAAACAAATTTATATGAAGCAATTGAAGTGGTTTTGAAGTAGAGATATGATTCTTGCTTTTGAAGAAAGTCTTGATTTGTTTTCCAAATTGGCATGCTTCACAAATTCTATCTTTTTGAAAACTGATTTTGGAAGACCTTTTACTAAATCATTTTTCATGATTTTTGAATCAAATCTATGCTTGCATGACCCAATCTTCTATGCCACAACCAACCATCATCATGTAATGCAGAGAGGCATTTCTCATTTGTTGATGCACAATCTATATTAATGGTATAGATATTAACATATCTATTTCCTACAAACAAGATTTTCCCATCACATGCATTCTCAATAACACATTTTGATTCATCAAAGATAACTCTATATCCTTTATCACATAATTGACTAATACTAAGCAAATTGTGTTTCAAGTTTTCAACCAAACCCACATTCTCAATGAGGGTAGAGGATACATTACCGACATTTCCAATTCCAATGATTTTTCCTTTTGAATTATCCCCAAATGATACATCTCCACCATTTTCGATCTTGGTAAAGCTTGAAAACCAAGAATAATTCCCTGTCATGTGCCTTGAACAACCGCTGTCCAAATACCACTTATTCTTCTTTTTCTTTGAGCCCTCATCAAGTTCATCACATGATTCTTCCCCAACGACCATGAGAGCTAAGTTTGTCATTTCTTGTTGCTCATCCTCATCACTTGTTTCCTTATCGTTATCATCCTATGTGGCCACCATAGCTTTCTTCTTGAGTTTGTTGAGAAGAGGACATTCCGGTCGTATGTGTCCGGGCTTCTTGCATTCATAACAAGTGATTGGCTCCTTCTTCTCCTTCTTATTCTTGTAGCCTCTGAACTTTCTCTGCTCATTATTCTTCTTGTAAAATTTTCTGAATCTTCTAGCCAACATAGCCAACTCCTCATCATCCATTTCGCTTTCCTCATCACTCTCACGTTTTGAAGCCTTGAGAGCAATGTTTTTCTTTTTTTCCTCATGCCCTTTTTTCAGCTGCCAAATCTTCTTTATATGAAATGAGAGAGCCAATTAAATCATCAATAGGTAATACATTTAAATCATTGGCTTCCTCAATGGCAATCCTTTTTTGTCTCCATTCCTTAGGTAGAGACCTAATGATTTTCTTGACTTTTTCGCTATTTGAAAAAGTTTTTCCTAGGGCTCCTAAAGTGTTCATTATGTCCGTGAATCTAGTATACATAGAGTACACATTTTTATTTTGTTCCATTTGGAACAATTCATATTATCGAGTGTACCTACTTATTTTAGATTCTTTCACTTGGTTCGTCCTTCATAGACAACCTCAAGTTTGTGCCAAATTTCATTAGCACTTTCGCAACTAGACACTCTATGAAACTCTTTCTTATCTAGTGCACAGAACAAGACATTCATGGCCTTGGAATTTAGAGAAGCTTTTCTCTTTTTGAATTCATTCCAATCCCGTGAAGGTTTTGGAATATCTTTTCCTACTTCATTTTTAGTCAAAGGCATGAAAGGACCATCATTAACGATTTCCCAAATCTCATAATTTAAGGCTTGCAAGTAAATTCTCATCCTAATTTTCCAATATGGGTAATCGTTTCCATCAAAGTAAGGTGGTCTAGTGGTGGACTGCCCTTTCCTAAATGTGGAATCATTTTGAATTGCCATTGATCTTTAACTCTAGATGGTTAAATCTAAATAAGAGCACCTTGCTCTGATACCAAATGAAATATAAGTGTGCAACTAAGAGGGGGGTGAATTGAAATTTTAAAAATTATCCTAGCAAATCCACACAACAAGCAATCTAATGTCTTAATAAGAATTGAAAGCAATAAGTTCAATTAAAAGCACAATAATTAAAGAGTAAGGAAGAAGAGAAATAAACACACGAATTTTTACGTGGTTCGGCAATACCCGCCTACGTCCACGCCTCCAAGCGATCCAAGCTTGAGGATTCCACTATCCAAGCCTTTCCAAGGCTTCAATGATTACAATTGACTTTGAGGTGTCAATAAACCTTTACAACTAAGAGATTATCTCCCAATCTCTTCACTCAAGTGTCTCACACACTCAAACTCTTACAATTGAGATGAATAAATGAATGTTACAATGAAACTCACTCAATGAGTAGATATTCGAAAATGAAGAACAAAAAAAGATTCAATGTTTGTATTTCGCAAGTTTGAAAGCTCAAGATATCACGTGTGCTTTTTGTTTTTGCTTGTTGGAGAGATTGAAAATGAGTTGGATTTGAGTTCTTATAATTTGGATACATTCTGCCCAAAATGTTTTCTTGTCAATTTGGATACATTCTGCCCAAAATCCGGACTTCCATTTGTCAGAATCCGGATTGCCGCTTGCTAAAATAACTGCTACAGTGAAAATTTTCCCAGATTTTCAGTTTGACCCCAAAACTTTATAAAACTATAGTGTGGCCCAACACGTTATGAAAGTTTGCAAAAAGGTCCAATTTCAGAATTTTAGAATAATGCTTTGTCAATCCCACAACTTTCTGAAATTATGACTTCGCCCAAACTTTGTGAAATTATAGAATGGCCCAAAAATATTTAAATAATTTTAAATAGGTTCAAATCTGAAATTTAAGAACACTATCAAAGATTTTAAAAATACTTTCATTTAGTCCAAAATACTTTAATTCCATAACATCATTTTCTTATTATAAAAGCACAATTCATAAATCTTTACTTAATAAATACATGTGGTTTGTTATCATCAAAATCAATATTTATAGCCATATAGGCTAACAACATAAACCTTTGGTTTATCAGGCATTTAACGGGACGAATTCCAAGGGTTTTATAACCATCGGTTTGAAGTTCAAATGAATGGACGGATCCCTGCCACATCACCCGCGATTAATTGCGACACGACTCTTCAAAGAAAACGGTTGTTGGCAACCAAGAAAAGAGGGGTGGGCGTAAAAAGCGGGCAGTTCCTCCGCTTGAAATGATGAAGTCATTTCATATCCCGAGCAAGCCAGAATTATTAATTTTCTAGTATTGGCCCATTACATTACCAATACCAGAAATTAGGGGACTGGTGTTTGAGGGTGCATTTCTCGCGGACCAGCCATACCCTAAACGATAAGCCGGTCTCCTTGTAAGTGAGCAGATAGGTGAAGTCTGGTAGCAGATATCCAAGAGCAGGAATTCACTGCTTGATCTCGAGGACGTCCTCTTCTTGACCATAGTTCGAGCAGGGTTCCTGCTAGGAGCCGAGAGCCTTTCCAGCTGGGGATCAAGGTCGGCAAACCCAGTCTATAGCGGTTAACGAGACGTGCACTCCTATTCGAGAATCTAGGCACGAAACCCACCCAGCCGCAACTACGACATTCAAGCATCCACTTCCGTGAGCTGGGGGAAGTGATAGACGTGGATCGTGGGGGGCCGGATTCGTAGGAAGGCTATAAAAAGATAATCAACGAAGGTAAAAGGGTTAGACACTTTTACATTAGAACCTAAAGAAAAAAGCATTTTACTGAGAAACGAGAGGAAAATTCATAGTTAGTTTATTGCCTAAGAGACCATTAAAGAGCCAGGAGATCAGTGGCCGAGTTTCCCAAAAAAGTAAACTTAAATTTCTGACTTAAGTGTCAGAGAGTTTATGCCGGGAAAATTCCCAGCGTGCTCTGACCAGTTTCTGTGTGCGCATGAGTCTGCTAAGTAGAAGTCATACGAGGCATTGCTCTGCTCAGTTAGAAGGGTTACGAGAAGTATCCTCGGTTGGTCGTGAGTTCAGGAGTTGAGGAGAGATCCTGGTCGTGGACGAGCAGACACCAGAATCTCGCATCAACAAAATCGAAACATCAAGGCTCGTAAACGATTAGTGGATTTCTTAAAAATCTCCAAATCTTCGAATGGACAAAAGCTTCGATACTCAAGCTTATTTTATTGATGAAAATGGATGGAAATTGGAAAAAAAAAATGGTGGGACTTTTAAGCTTCTTCATGCACAGTGGTGGGTAATGAAGGTGAGAATAAACAATGGCGTGCTTGCTATACTACTGGACCACTTTTTGCTTTTTTTTTTTCTTAATTTCAATGTGTTTGAACAACTTGGTTCTTTATTGTTAAAGTAAAATGACAATTTTAATCATATGATGCCAGTAAAATTTTAATTGAGTTAAGACCACGGTGGATAAATAAAAAAAATTATTAATTTTAGGTGAAATTCTGAAAAAAAAAATATTTATATATTTTTTAAAAAGCTCTAAAATTCAAATTGTCATTAAATTATAGACAAATCAAAAAAGAGCTGTGCTACAAAAGCACCCAAAAGTGTCCTATCGGCATATAAGAATCACTCGAAAAAAAGGACAGTTACAAGCAACTTTATTTTCCAGCAAATCCTGAGCTGGCACATTGAATTAGCCAATCCAATCGAAGCATCAGAAACGCACACACAAAAACGTGAAGCGCGGAATCAGCGATCACCAAAACATGTAAAATTCATGGCGCCAACTTTAGGCGCCAATTCTTCCCGCCACTCTCTCCCTCTATATAACAATGCAACATACCAAATTCGCCCATCACTGCGGCCGCCTTAAGCAACGGCTCATCGGTCACCAAATCACCCATTTTCACTGCATACACCAGTTGTTTGTTAAAATCCCTCAATCAAGCCAAAAAAATTGAGAAGCCCAAATTAGATTCCGCAGGCATGGTGGCACGCGTACCTTTGGGGCCAGGCAAGTTCTACGGCAGCAGCCTCCCACGGCCCCGCATCTTCACCGACACCAAGCTGAACCCAGAGCGTGTTGATCCGCCAGTGTCCGTCATGGACCCATTTCTCTCCTGGGCCAACGAAGCTCACTGGTCCATGGGTGGTCTCAGCTTCTCGCGCCTCCGCCTTCAAGGCCGGATCGAGGGCTCCGTCACCAAACTCCGTATAGAGCGCGAAAAGTTCCGAAAAACCCAAATCAAACACAGCCCACGCAAGGGTTCTTCCGTTTCGCCCCCACCGGCCCCTGCGGCTGTGAAGAGAAGGAGGTTGTTGGCTTTGAGTGACGAAGAAGAAGAGGAAGAAGTTGTTGAGAAGAAGAGTTATAAGAGGAAGCTGGTAAATGATTTTGATGCAGTCGCTGATGATGATGATGGTTTGATTGGAGTGACGACAAGAAGCAAGTTATTGAAGGGGGGTGACGAGGTCAAGGAAGTGAGTGTGAGTGCTGAGAAGACCACCAAAAAGGCCAAGAATATGATGACTGATATTAGAACTTCCCCAAGATTAGCTAGGCGTGGATTAAAAATGAAATGAATTTGTTTGATCTTTTGTTATCACCAAAGGGTTTCTTTTGTTTGTATCTATCTCTTGGATCTTCTTTAGATGAAATGGAACTTTATGTTTGCGTTGCAAGTCCGATGTTTCTCTGAACGCGTCAGCCAAAAACTGACAATGAATTACACACACATTATATATTATTTATTTTAAAAAATTATTTCAATTGATATGGTATTAAATAATATAATTTAGGTCACTTGAATCTTTAAAAACATGTTACCCACTAGTGATATAATTTGATTTAAAATTTAGAATGTGTATATGATTACTCTTTTCAAATCACATCACTTGTGTGATCATTTCATTTTGAGCTTCAACCTGAGACCGGTGACATTCTTCCATTAATATTTTGGATGACAAGAAAACAGAAAATCTCACCTACTCTTCAATTTCCAAAAAGCAATATAATTTATAACAGCTTGGCTTTAACCTCATATGCAAGATGGCCATATGATAGCGACGCCATTTTTAGTATTCACCCACATCTGAGAACTACATCATATGTATGGGGCTGAGGGATCAATATAGTACAGAACCAATGAACTGCATCTCTCTCTCCCTCGCTAAATGCCGAATTCAAACTGCAAAAGAGAACCAATATCTACTAGACTACTACAAAGAATTAAAGACTTTCTCTGTCAATGGGAACACAATTCTTTCAAGTTTCCTTTCTCTAGATTCAGTCAGGAGATTCTGCCCAACCGGCAAGATTGTTCTGTTAACAGCTTGTATGTTGATGTTCTTTCCCATGGAACAATTCCAAAGTCGTCATTATACTCTTCCATTCCTTCAACAAATAGTTGCCAGATTAAAGCACCTGCTCCGGACCTCTTTCTCTTGGCGGATTTATAGACAATATCTAAAATTGTTTTGTAAAGCTTGTCTCTGAGTGACGGTTCAAAGCCCTTGATCAGGTTTGACAATCCATATTCAGTGAAAAACACAGGCTTATTCAATTCTTTGTCGCCGTCTTCAATGTGAGAAAGCATCCACTTGGTGACGAATTTCAAATCGTCTTCAAATTCTAGATCATGAAACCTACAAGGAATAGTAGGATGAAAATAATATAGGTTACATAACAGTCAAGAATATGATAAGGAATGCCTAATTTGAAATATCATTAATGGTTCGAGAGAACTGAAACACTTTGATTCATCAACCAATTCTAAAAATGCTTAAAATGAGAATTTGTGCAAAGTTGCAAGCTTTATTCATTTTTCTAGTAATGATCTCTAATTGTGCAATTTCAGATCAAATCAACAAAAAGAATTAAATGCTTACCAATGATCAGGGTAGATATGAACAGAAGCAAAATCAATGTTATCATTATTGGAGTTGCGAATAAAATCAGATCCAAGAGCAGAGGCCCACATTTCTGGGTTAACAGTTAACCTCTTGGGACTTTTAGGACCATAGAATCCTTCAAGGCCCACAGTGACAAGATGTTTCTTGTCAATTGATTTCACGAAAGCTGACATTTCATCTATCCAATCCTGCATTTGTATTGACATACAATTAACTAATACATAGATAAAATGAAAAATTTAAATAGCAAAGAATCTCTCCCTTGTGCAAGAAAATATTGACAATAATATTGAGGGACGAACAAAACAAGGGCAAGAGTGTCAGAAAGCTATGAATTAAGGTTTGGGTTTCCATCAAAAGATTTACAAGCTAAAGTTCCCAAGAAATTATAAGACTACACTAACAAATGTGGGTGCAGTTTAGCCAATAGATTCACCATTACTTGTTCATCCTACTCATTTTTAGTGAGACAAGATAAAGGAGTTTGATTCCAAAAGTTTTTGAATGAAAATTAGATAAGAATTCACACTCAGAAATGCTGTAAATTCTTTGGAAAGTCAGAGGACTCATTTTAAAGTTTGATTAAAGTTAGATGGTGTAGAATCTTCTATGGTTGACTGCAGCAAGGAAATAAAAAGGACAAGGAGTTTACAGCTTACTTGAAGAGTGTCACCAGAAGGATCAGACATGCAACGAGGCTCATTAATCAGCTCCCATGCAAAGATGGTTGGATCATTACGGTATTCAACTCCTGTGATGGTGTTCTTCCTTGTGAGTACAGTCTGGAAAAGGGAAATGGATTGCAATGAGAAAACATATAATAGACTAGGCAGTGAAAAAAAATGCATTTACGACATGTATTAGCAACAGAAGCAGTTAGCATCAGGCTTTACTGTACATTGACATACCAGACAAAATCACTTGACAAAAAGTTTCTTCAAAAATGCTATGTTCAAGAAGGAAAACTATAGCAAAAAAATAGAGCATCCAATTTTTTGGTTGGCGCTGGAGTTAAAATTATCATTTTATTCAAGTTATGAAGATAGTCTACCAGTTTTATCATGTGGCACTGAGAACAATACATGCTCCATCCAGTAGCATTGACAAATAGACAGTCAAATAAAAGTCGATTCACACATCTCTATCTTTTTCATCTTGTTTTCACTTTCTCCATTAAATGATTTGTGAGATACTTTTCCATGATTTTGAAAACATGCTTCTGTTTCAAATTTCTAGCTGTTCCTTGCATTGACATTTCCTAACCAACAGTACCAGTGTATTCAAAAGCTCATGGTTCAGCATGTACTGTTCAATCATGATCTGGAATTGTTTAAAAATGTATCAATCACGATTCACCAACAATATCCTATTGTACTATCCAAATTTGTCTTGGAAAGGATGAGGGATTAGAAGGAAATTATGTTCTAAGGCTTACATTAGGAAGTCATCCTAGCACTCATTTACCTTTATTCTGTAATCCAGATGATTCCCGACCGTAAATCTTAGAGTTGATCATAGGAATGGGAGAAGTTTTTGTTATTTGTGATCATCATTTTTTACCAAGTGCTTGAAATTACAATTCATTGTCTGTTGCCAACCATCCAGAGTACTTGGAGCATAGGGTTTAACTGGATTTGTATATGACAACCAACAAAACTATAGATGATGATCACACCTCAGCATCTGCTCTACTTTTTGGCATATATAACAAGGATTGATTCTGTTATACATGCTATAACATCAGCATAATTACAACGCTAATAAACAATAGTGTCCCCCCACACCCCCCCCCCACCCCCCCCCCCCCCCCCCAACTTTTTAAAGATTACGCCATTATAACCAAGCCCCATCTAGACCTTGATGTGGGTGGGATATGAACCATAGACCTTTTGAACCACCCCAAGAAGCTTTACTAGTTGAATCAGCACCCAATACGAAAGAACCTAAGTATGCTTCTACATATAAGTTGCATGATGCATTCAAATTATTTCTCTAATCAGATCTGAAAACAGACATAGTTGTTAAAGCTAGAAAGCAACATACCTTGACATAATGCTTGAAGTATTTGTGGATGGATGGATCAAAAAAGAAGGAATCGTTAGAGGAGCTAATGCCAATTCCTTCTTCCCATGCCCAATTGACGTACTGAGTCTTTCCACCATATGCTTGCAAGTTATTAACTAAGCTAAGCAGAAGTCGAACTCCATTTTTCCTTGCTTCAACAATGACATGATCCAAGGCCTGAACACAATTAGTTGTCAAAATAAAACACATATCAAAGAGATGGATGGCCTTTAACATAAATGGCCATGAGAAGAAAATCTTGCTATGCAGAATATCTAATTTGTTCGATTGTGACAAAAAGGAAGACAAAAAGACAAGCATGATTTATCCTCTAGTCTTCAATCAGGGCAATATAAAGTTTTTAGAGGTATTGAAGAAGTATGAATACTTTTTTGTTTTTATTCTATTTGTTTTATGCTACTATTCTGAGTTACAAGTTTGCAGAGATAGGTGCTCTTGATTAGCTAGGAAAGACTAATTAGCACCAACACTGTGTAAATCCATGTTGTGTTTAAGTTTCTATTAAAAGATCCATTTATAGAGCCACAAAGACTAGTTATATTGCTCTCATCTGTTAATTTAATGCTTGTGACAAATTACAAATCCACCAACAATAAATTCATCCCCACCAGTCTACATAGGGTCCCCTAAACTCTCAATTTCAAAGTAATTCCGGCAATAAGTGCTAAAAATCAGATATCTAACAGAAACAAAAGCGAGCAATGCTAAAGTTAAGTTCACACTACACACCCAAATCCCAGATCATTCAGGCAGTGATAAATTAAAATATTGCCAAAAAATACAGTATGAGTAAAGAATGTAAAAGTTACATTACTTTGAAGACTCGCTCATCAAATTGCCCAGGTGAAATCTGGAGAGAATTATAACCTCCATCATTGAATGCCCAAGTCCTGCAAACTGTTAGACCCATCTTAGCACCAGCTTGTAGCATTGCACCAACCCTAGCTCTGCTGTAATCATGTACAGCATGGTCCATTAACCAATAAGAGTTCCATCCATTCACGTACAAGGCTTTTCCATCCAACATGAAATGAGTCCCATTCCTTGTGACAAACCCCATCTCCGGTTCTTTGGGATAACTAACATTCAAGCCACCGAAAGACATGTAAATGAAAGCCACACATGATGCAAAACCAATAATTGGGAAAAACAGTCCATTTCCGGCGGCGACCATTCTTTTTCTATTTGTAGCAATTTAATTGGCAAACAAAAGAATTAAAACAGAAGACAACGGACCCAACCACCAAATTGCGCAAAACAAAGTAGAGTTTTGAACACCCTTTTGGCTCTCTGTCAACAAAGTCCAACAAACAATGGACACCCAAATGTGAAATGGGGGAAAAAATCAAAAGAAAGAACACCAAAAAGATCAAATTTTAATGATACCCAGATACTTGACTTTGAAGGGGAAGCTAGGAAAGAACTAAAGACCGACAATTTCATCAATGGGGGAGATTTGTATTGTATGATGACATATTGAGGGTTTCGGATCTTCTTCTTCTTATTATTATTATTATTACAAGGGGAAAGGGGAGAAAAGGGGGTGCTTTGCAAGAAATGAGGGGAAGGGCCAAATGGGGGAAGCTCACATTAAATGAGAGATGAAAGAGAAAGAGGAAGAAGCAAGAGAAAGGGTTAAGTAAGGGACACAGACACACCTAACATGGATTTGCCTGAAAAGCAGTCAAAAACAAGGGAGGTGAAGATGGTGCGTGTGTGTGTGGGGGTGGAATGTTGTGTCAAGAATTTGTTAATTTAGAGATCTATGCATCTCATTTTCTACAGTTTTCTTGACTTTCTTTTTTCAATTAAGGCAAACTCTATCTTACATGCATGTAAGATACATGCCTCTCACATGAATAGTATATATGTGGGACTCACACACTATTCATGTGAGAGGCATGTATCTTACATGCATGTAAGATAGGGGATCCCTTCAATTAATATTGTAGTAGAGAACAAGTCTATTATCAACACCATGGCGTAGGCCCCATGTTTGATGTTGCTTTGCTTTCTGTTGGTGGCGTTGTTGTATCTCTCACTACCAAAATCCTCAAGAAAATCTTGGGTTCCTTTAATAATAAAATAAATTCCAAAGCTGTTGTCATGTGACGGTAGGTTTTATGAATTCATTTACTTTTTTTGTCCGAGCATGAAGGTTTTCTTTTTACTTATTTGCACTTTTCACTTTTGGTGATTATTGATTGATTCATCTCCCTAATAGTATTAGCATAGCATGCAATGCCGGTGATAATGAAATTATGAGTTAATGGTTACAACAGTCTACGCATTGAGTTATAGGTTTCATTTAGGAATGAGGTTGGGTAGTTTTATAGGATTAAAGTATATAGTAAATATTTATTGTGTGAAAGTTAAGATAATGTAAATATGTATTTATATGATAAAAAATTTATAATGTCTTTATTATTTTTTATTAAAATTTTTTATTTAATATTATATTTACTATACATTATTAATTTTAATTTTATATTTATAACTTTTTTCATTGTAACAACAACTTTTAAACTACACCACACAATACCAAATAGAATCGTAGAAATATGTTTTTGGTGTTCCCCCCTTCTTTCAAGCTTAGGATTATGATTTTTGTGTAATCAGTGAGAGTATAACATAAAATAATTCTAAAAAATATAACCATTAAAGATCAAGATTAGTTTTTATTTTTTAAATAAACTAAAAGATTTGCAAGGAAAGGGCGAATGAGTGAAACAAAAAGCCCTTTCTTTAAAAAAAACAAAAAGCCCTTTCTTAAAAAAAAAAAAAAAAAAAAAGGCATGAGCTCCTTACTTTTTGTTTAATATGCTATCTATATAAGGTCTAAATCTTAGTTTATTTCATTGAGGGGCCAGAGCTCTATGGCTTTAAATATGTCTTTGTAATTAATTAGTTCACAATAATTGGCAGTTAATCCATCAACACTTATTTAAAAATGATAAGGCTTGAGATTTTCACTTTTTAAGTTGTATTGATTTCTTAAAACAAACACAATGAATGTTCCAAGAATCAGCATAAACACCAGGAAAAGGAGAAAGAAACAATCATTTTTCTCAAGAAAAAAAGACAATCATTTCAATTTCCTCAATAAGGATTCCAGCAAATTATGATATATCAAGCTTTTGAGGGTTCTAATGTCAGTGTCTTAGTTGGAAGGAAATATCAAATTTCAATTCACCAACAACTGTATGCCACTTAATTACCATAGTACTCATTTTGATTCATTTATGATTAACAGAAGCAATTTGCTCATTTGCACGAAATGTAATTATTATTATTAATTTTCTTTTGAGCATTGTATCAATTGAAAGTAGATCCCTCCGCACCCATGTGAGTAAAATTTGAATACTAAATTTATTGTAATAATATAAGAAATTTTACTAGTTGAGTCAGTTAACACTCACAAATTAATTAGGACTTATTTAAGATATCAAATATAAGATTTCTTGTACTAATTGAGATTGATCTTGTCAAACTTCTAACAATATTATTAATGGACTATGTATATTATCTAGATGGAATTTTGATAAATTTGTGATTGTAATACCAGTCTCATTTTTTTTTCCTTTAATATCAAAATGGAAGACTGGTTATTCTTGGAGTCCTTGTCGAGGAGACTACTACGATAGATGCTTAATTCCTTGCTCTTTCATATAATGCTCCTCGTGCGATTAAGAACCAAATGAGGGAAGGATAGATTCTTCTGCCCCTCAATCTCTTTCTCATAATCATACACATGTCTTATTGTTATAATGAAGGCTTTTAGCTAAACAATAATGCTAGGCTTTGTCAGTGGCTAACTGGCTATATATAATAATTAAATAGAAAGCTGTTTGGATCATCTCTATTTAATTAAATAATCAGATTTTACTTTGCAGAGTATTCATGAGTTGACACAGTGCAGATGGCCAAGCTAGAAAGCGAAAGGCCACGCTCCACTTGTCACTCTATTACCTTCTTTCATATTAAATTAATTCAAACCTCCTTTCCATTTTTGGTCAATAATATTCAAAATTCCACTGATTTATGGAAAGTAACAATATGTTTGTAACCCGTGTGATTATCAAAATAGCACAAGAGCTCTATAAGTTTTAAATTTTTGTAATTTTTCCGGTAACGCGGCACATTGTTTGCTCTCCACACATATTAAATTAGTTATCCACTGGTTCAAATTGCGTTTAGTATGTAAGGTATAATAAGATAGAATATGATAGGATAGAATTGGATTAGATTAGATAAAATAGGACACGATTATATTTAGTGCTGTGTTATCTTTGGTGTAGATGATGATTAGATTGGATTGTAACAATAATTTTTTTTAATAATATTAATAAAAATACATAAATGTTTATCCAATCATAGTTTAATTGAATTATTATAAATGAAAATATATTTAATATAAAATAAAAAAATTGTAATTGTTGACTTAAATTTTTTTTATTATTAATAATACCAATCAACGTCAAAATTTAACTAAATATTGTGAATATTAATTTAAAATGTCAATTAGAAATTATAAAAATTTCAATAATTATATAAACTAAAATATTATTATAATTTTTTACTCATAATTACAATACTTTCTATCAGAATATACAATAAATTATTTGGAATTTAGATTTTTTCTTTTTCATATTTTAATTAAAAACCTCAAATATAATTTAAATATATTAATTATTTGTTTTTAATAAACATTATAATATTAAATATGTCATTTAAATTAATTAATTAATTAATTATTGTCAAAACTAATATTTTAAAAAAATATTGATTGTTTGTCATTAAAAATTAGAAATGATATTTATCATAATTATTATTTACATTATTAAAATCAAACTTTTTTATTACATTTATCACATATTAATATAATTTTAATAATTATAAATTATTATATTTTAATTAAGCTAACAATATAATTCTAACCTAATTAATCCCATGGTCTCCCATGCGATAAATTTTCTTTTGTAAGCGGCATTACATGATGGACCTAGGGTAAGCAATCCTAAGACATTTTTACTCAAACACGGGATAAGATAAGATTTGTTTCAAATAATCCAATCCTAAACTTTTTATCCTACTATTAAACATGCCCTTGTTATATAGTTTATTTTTAGATGAAGGAAAACAAATCTCTTTTTATCTCTGCAGTATGATGTAATGGCCTATTTAATTCATACTTTTAAACAATAAACTATTTTCAAACGACAATCTAATATAAAAAGAATAAAATAAGCTATTGCATTATACCCTAAAGGTAAAAATGGCTTTTTCACTTTAACTCAACAATGAGCTCAATTAACTGAGCTCAGTTCGTCTGAAGTCTTAGGGTGCGTTTGGGATTGAGGTTGGACAGCTGCAGCTTAAAAAGTACAGCACTAAAGTGTTTTTGATAAACATTAGCTGCTGTAACTTAGAAGATATGTTAATATGATTTTTTACTTTTATAATGGAAAATCTATTATAACTTTAATAATTTTATCAAAATTATTATTTAAAATTTACATTTACTATATATTATTAGCTTTTGTTTCATAATTACATTTTTTTTTCACAGCAGTTGTAGCTTAAAAGTTATAGTACCTAAATCCCAAACGCACCCTTAGACTCGTGATAAAGAGAATTGAAGTCACAACACGTGGTAATGAACAACGATTTCCAGTAGAAATTATCCGAGTTTTGTCCACGTAGAAATGATTCAAGTTGTATCATCAATGTTCTAAAAAAAAAAAATTGTATTATGTCGAGCTACAATATACAAAAAGGAGAAGGTTTGACTCATTATATTATTTTAGATCTATTTCAAAAGTATTTTCTGCGTTACAATAAGATATTTAATTAATAGTTAAAAAGAGTACAATTTTTAATGAGTTCTCTACTTACATAATTAGGATACATATGTAATAATGTGGAACGTGCCATTTATCGATTAATAGTCATTTTAACTTCTTCTTTTTTGTTTTAATTAATTTCAAAATTTCAGTATGCATTACGGAATAAAAGATAAAATATCATTTTCATCTCTGTCTGCAATAAGCTATACATTATATCATTCAAATTGAAAAACTTTGCTTCAAATGTGTGCTACTAGCTTGAGTTCTTTCAAATTTTCTTGTTGGTTAAAGATAATAGATGTATTGTGCTTTAATCGAAAATGACGCAAATTGGAGAAGAATTTCTGTCGCTAATGATTTCAACCAACTGTTGCTTTGATCAGCAAATATCTTGTTTAAAATATTTATTTATTTATTTTTCTTAATAGTCCAATCAGGTTATTTTCCATGTGAAATAATATGAAATAAATTAAACGTCATGCAAGCAAAAGATGATGAGAATTCAGATTTGAGATCGGTGACAAGAGCGTTTTGCCGGGTTCAATACCGAAGGATTTTCCTTAATTTGTTCTTCACATATCCTTTAATTATAGTTTTGAATTTTGATAGGTGGATTTGTGAGGATCATTCTCAATTTGTCCCAAATAAAGAATAAAATTTGTGTCCACACGGATGCGTTGTGTTGTTGGTCAAAGCTATATTGTGCTAATGTGCTTTAATCGAAAATGACACAAGGTTTGTGCTTTAGCCATTAATTCGACAATGACTTTTAACCACGGTTTTTCTCCTCTATATTTTTATTTTGCTTTCTCTTTTATTTTTATTTCATTTTTGGTTTTTGTTTGTTTTTATGTTTTTAGTTTTATGGTTTTTCTACTTATTCTCTATTTTTTTTTTTTCACATTGTTTTTCTTGTTGGCTGATGGTTCTATGCTCTTCTTGAAATTTTTTTTTTAACCGTAAATGGTATCATCTTAGAATTCAAATTAAGATCATATTAATGTACAGATCGAGATGGTATGCCTGTATTAGAGTTGATAAGTCACTCTCATAGTTGTACATTAAGATTTCAATGACCTTGGGTGAGGGCTCAACTAGAGGATTTATAGAAAATCTCAGTGACCTTGGGTGAGGGCTCAACGAGAGGCTTTCTTGAAAATACCCTAGGAGGAGTAGTTTTTATTCTTGAAGTCTTGAAAATACCCTATAAATGTTCTCATATGACTTTTGCCCCTAAGTTTCAATTTTGGCTTCATTCCTCGGACCATCAAAGTGAAACATAAATACTCACACAACAAGTGATAATTTGGATTAATTTTTTAAATCGGCTACGTATGAACTTTATATATCAATAAAGTATAAAATTTGAAGTTAGAATTTTGTACATGACTATGATATTTGAGAGTACTATACATATACCAAAATATATCACCAGATGATAAGATTTGATTAATTTTTTATTGAGAGTGGTACCACACATTTTAAAATTTTATCTCAAAATTTCATGGTGTGATATTCATTTAGTGGTTGGTGACTTGGTGAGATAATATAATTAATTCACTTAAAATAAAAAAATTTATTAACTATTTAATAAATTATACATAGCATGCTATATGATTTAGGATTAAATTTTAAAATGTGTAACATTTACTCTTTTATTGATTTTCTAACATGTGATAGTATGGAGATACACAATTCCATTGAGTAATGTAATTGAGGATTAAGATTTTTTCATGATCAGATCTTTTACTAATAAATTTAAATAGTAATTAATATTTAATAAATAAAAATAAATAAATCATGCTCATATACTATAACGAAAATTAACACAAAATGCTTAAAAGTTTAGAAGATATCATATCAATCCTCATAGTCGGATCCTAAAATTTTGCTAGCTTCTGAATTTCTTTAGGTATGGGTCCCAATGTCTGAGTACCAACAGCAATCAAAGCCGAAATTTACGATATTAAATTGATTTTGTATCTAGATTTTCACGGAGGACCACATTTTCACATATACACATCCACAAATGTAATAGCTATCAAAAGGGTCAAAGAAAAAGCATTGTTATATTGTTTCTTAAATTATGCGTCCTTTTGATGATAATTTATTTCTTTAAAATTGTAAACAAGTTTTGATATAATGACACTCTTTCGATACTATCATCTTTTTTTTTTTGGGTACAGACTTTAATTGTTCACCAAACATAGATTGTAATAATAAAGAAAGATCACACACACACACATATATATTAATGCAAGATTAATTATTATTGCATAATTGATCATTATTTATAGAGCTTTAAAACCTAATCACTAGTCGTATTGCTTTCTTTTTTTGTTGACCTACGTATTATCCTTTGCTCTTTACTTTGTTTATTAAGATCCGCAGAAACAGGTGTCCCACCTCATGCCATTAACAATACCATCTTCGGGTCACTAGCATTTGATTTTCAAAACCAAGGTCAAATTAATTTCTTGCCATCCACGTGTACAAATAATTTAATTAACTTGTAATTAAAATAAGGACGATTATTGATGAGTCCAGGGTAGAGATGGCAATTTAGCCCGGCCCGAATTTTAGCCCGATTGACCCGACCTTATATGTTAGGGCTTTAGCCTGAATTTTCGGGTTTCGGGTCGGGTTCGGGCCACAATTTTAAGGCCCGATCAAATTTAGGGTCAGGGTCGGGCTTATAGTCAACCCGACCCGACCCGACCTTATTTACAAAAAAAAAAAAAAAAAAAAAACACAACACATCACACACGCTGCACGGGTGCACGCACACATCACAAACAGCTGCATCACACTTAACCAAGACACAATCACACAACTCACTCACGCAGTCAACTAGTCAAGCACAGCTCTCAATTCTCAAACTCAAAAACCCTAAGCCACTAAGCCAGCCACTGCCACCTAGCCCACCGCCGAGTCAGCCAGCAGCATCGTGACTGTCGACGCACGCCAGCCAATCAGCCGCGTCTCGCCGTCGCGCCTCTCCATCGCGTCTCGCCGTCGCAAACTCCAAAGGTCTCGCTGTCGCATCTGACTGTCGCGTTTCTTCCGCCATCGTAACCCGCCATCTTGACCAACCGCGACGCCGCTAGGTGAGTGAGTAGCCTCGATTGGTTCTGTAATTAGCCATAAAACCAGTAGCCTCGATCGGTTCTGTAACTCTGCTGAACTTTTTAAGTTGTAATTATAAATTGTAATTATAATCCAATTCACTGCTTTTTAAGTTGTAAACTTGTAATTACATGAATTTTTGTCATTAGATGCATTCCGCTAGATTGAATTTTTATTTTATTTTGTAGTGATGGAAAGAATTTGTTATAGATCAGTAACTATATATTAATTAACGATTAAAAAGATTGGTCCAGTGGATGCTATACGTTGTAAATTGATTTCTTTGTACACACGAATTTGGAAATGCAATCTGGAAATGCAAGTTGCAGCTGCATTTGGAAAATAATTTTGGTAGGGTCGGGCTTAGCCCGACCCGATGTTGGCCCGATTCGGGTCGGGCCCGACCCGACCCTACCAAAAAATAGGTAGGGCTTTTTTAGGGTCGGATTTTAGTTTTTTATTGATCGGGTCGGGTCGGGTTTGGCCAAGCCCGAGCCCGACCCGAAGTTTTGCCATCCCTAGTCCAGGGGTTTATCAAGATTCCCAAAATACAAATATTATCATCATATCATATGATATTATTAGTATGTTTTGTTATTGAGGCCACCGACAGTGGACAGGAGGCAACCGTGCATATCATAAATAACCCAATCTTCGGATTTGAGACAACTTTCTCCCATAAAATGACAAATGAGGTTTTATTTAAATAATTTATCTTCGAGAGGACATTATAGACTTGATTGATTGAGTTGTGATCTAGATATTATTGTGTTATGATTTAAAATTATTATCTACAAAATAATCTTAATATCTAGTAGCCTTTTTGTTTGGTGTGTCATTTTGAAGATTATTTTCATTTTAATTTATTTTTTGTAAAAGAGTAAAATTTTGAACTTTTTTTTAATTATCATTTATAACATATGCTACAATTGTATTTTTTTAATTAATTTTAATTAATTTTAATCATATAATTAAATAAAAAGACTAGAAGATGAGATGTCAATTAACTGAACTAAAGAGTTATTGACCTTATTAGAGAATTTAAGAGAATAAATATTTGAAAACCATTATATGATGCTGTTATTTTAAAGCATCAATAATATTATAAATGTGTACAACTGGATTTTAATCAATGGTGTAAAATATTTATATTTATAAAAACATTAAAAATTAAAAAATATTGTAACTGGTTAATAAACCGATTAAAACATTATTTAAAAAATTAAAAAAAAGAGTTATAACAGGCCGGTACCTTTCTTTTCCTACTATTTTCAATTCTTCTACTATTGTCCTTCATTCTCTTAATGCTGCGTTTACTTTTTGGATTGGAGTGGGAATCTTGAGGAGTGGAAATTCTTGGATTAAAAGTGTGGAGTAGGAGTAGGAGTAGGGTGTTTACTTAGACTAAATGAAAGTATGGATTGTCAATCAGAATCTCAATTATTTGTTTACTTTGTCTTGGATTGGGAGTAAATTATTTTAAATTACAATTTTATCCTTATGAACAGAATTATAATTTGTAATTAAAAAATTAATAAAAAATATATTTGGAAAATAAAATATATATTTGGAAAATAAAATAAATATTTTATTATATTTATAAATTAATAATAATTACTAATATTCTTAATTATGTAAATCATAAATTTTTATTAATTTTAATTTAAATTATGTGAATAAAAATTATTAATAATAGCAACACAAATGAAATATTATTATTGATAATATAGTACAAAATTAATATTTTTTTAAAATAAAATATTTATTATTATTAATTAAATAAATAATTAATATTTTATTAAAATTAATGTTTAATATTATTAATTTAAATATAATATTTATTTATTTTTATTTTATTAAATTTAATAAAATAAATATGATATAATTATTATTTTTAATAAATATGATATTATTTATTTTATTAAATATTATTTATTTATTTTTATTTTAATTATAAGGAGAAAATGAGATGAGGGGGGAGTGGATTCCCACTCCCACCTCCTCCCATGAGAGTGGGAATCTCACTCCCCACTCCAAAATTGAGTGGGACTCACGGATTTCCACTCCCACTCCTCTCTCTTTTAAAGTAAGTAAACATTGGAGTGGGAGGAATCCACACTCTACACTCCCACTCCAGCAAGTAAACACTATCTTAATTATCAATACCGTATATAATTATAGCAACAGGGAAAATTCCATATACGAAAATGACATAGCCCATGGGCCTAGTGTTTGTGTCCAAGAATCAAGATCCCTTTTGATTATAGGTTGGGCTACTGGTATCAAGCTACACAAACATTGGTCCAAGTTTTTTGTGGGCTGGACACTCTTTTCTTTTCGACTTAAATAAAAGAAGTAATAATTCCCAAGAAATGCTGTTAGAACTTAGAAGCAAGTGAACAGGCAAGTAAGTGTCTTTTGGTTGAAGAAATGTATGATTATTATGATTATTATTATTATTAATAAGTATGCATAATTAAACCTAAAACATGGAATTGGTTATAGCCTATAAGATTATCAAGAATCTTGGACCAAGATGGAAAGTAAAGCCTACCCTGATAAGCCGAATAAAAGTTTAACCCAAAAACTTATTCCAGAGTCTACGTGGGGTAGGGATAGTAACCAGCTAGGGTATGGTATAGAACGGTCAATACCCACATCCGCATAGGTAAAACAGAAGAAATTCCTTTCTCAAGCTCTTACTAAATTCTTTTCTACACCCATTTTAAAAATAAATTCATTATTAAAAATTTAAAATTTAAAATTCTTAAAATTACCCTTCTCTAATATATTTTTCTCTCTATCTTACAATTGTGCATTCTCTCTTTACTTTCATATTTTACAAACTAAATACTCAATTTCATTCTCTTTTAAATTCATTTTTTTGACTTTTCTTATTATATCATGATCTATATATGCAAGATTTTTTTTTATTCATTAGTTTTTGTGTTTAGTGAAAATAAATTTATTGATATTCATTAACTTTTATAGCTAATAAAAATTTGTTAATATTCATTTCTAAATGGTGGATTTTATTTCTCTTAATTAGTTATACCGATTGTTTATAGGTAAAAGAATATTTTTGAATGAACTAATGAGAATTTGTGAAGGTGGGAAGAGAAAAAGAAGAAAGAATTAATTGAGTATTTTTAAAAAATTATTTAGATAATTAAATTCTTAAATAAAAATAGAATGTAGAAAGGAAATTGATTGGTTCAAATAATTTCACCCTATTAACACATATTTTTTAAAAGAACAAACCTATTTGAATCCACTAAAATACTCATTAAACCCAATTACTTAATAAAACCATCATCATAATTTGAAATTTTATGCTTTACTTAACAAATCCATCTTAGCACCTATTATACTTTTATTGAACAAAATTATTATATTTTGTGCAATTTTCTTTTTCAAGGCTTCTTCGTCCTTTCTCTATCTCTGAAATTATTTATGGATCTTCCTCCACCATTACAAATGGTAAGGTTTTACTCTCATATTCATTTTTTCCATCGATTGTTTTTTGTCCCATTAACCTTTGAACATATTTTCATAAATTACACCAAATAACAAAATCATAAATCACACCAAGTGAAAAAAAAATCTTTCTCCACCATTTATTTGCACTATATTCTCACACATGAATATATAAATCTTGACTAAAAAACACACCTGAGTAATAAGAAATTGGGTTAGGAAGAACTTATTAGCTAAATCCAACTTCTTTCGATCTTTATTCCAGTCGCATATGGGAAACAAAATTCAAATTGTACCATCTTTGAACTTAGAAGCAAGGTCACATCAAGCAAGCAAACAACTTTCATTCCCCCGGCACTTTCCTTCTCTCATTGACAAAGAATATCTCTTAAGTAATTATCTTATGTGATTCCAATTAATTTAATACCATTGAAAATGATCCAATCAATACCCATTGAATAAAGAGAGAGAACAATAAAAAGGAGATCAAGATGGAAATAGTGTTTTTTTTTTAATTTAACCATATTATCTTGTCTATAATTGTAATTTACTTTTGGGATGTTTTGGTCATAAAAAGTTTATTAAAAGGTGAGTTTAGTGAGTATTTTGGTGGTTTAAATAGTCTCAGTTTTTTTAAAATTATAAAATTTGAACTAAAAGACAATACACACCATAATTTTAAAAAAAATTAGTTTCAAATTTAGATAAAATACATACACACAAAGTGCACCACAATTTAAAATTATAAAACACACAAAGAGCACCAAAATTTAGAATTATAAATTTTAAACTAAAGGGCGATCAAGTACCTCAATTTGAATTTTTTTTTTCCTTTTAAACTATTTGTAAGACGTTAAAGTATTCAAAATTGACTTTTGATATCTTTTTCAAAGTTTTTTAGAGGGACTTTTGATATCCTTAAAGAATGATGGCAATTGGCAAGCTGCTAATTTAACGTTTTAGGCTCTTTATTACATTATTATTTACTTTGTTTGCTATTAAATAAATAGCCAATTTTAACATTAAAAAAAAAAGTCAAATGGGTTTTGTAGCGGGTGCGGGCCAAAGTGTCTTATATCCGTATCCAATCCTTCCAATCAATGGGTACAAAAATTGTACTCGTCCCCAAACAGATTAAATCAGACGCTATACCTATACTTCACCTAATGTAACAGGTTCCACAAACCTCCTCTCTATGGGGATTTTTTCGTCATCCCCAGTCTACACGCGTATGAATCTTAATTGAAAGACGAATATCGAAATATTTCACCAACAATTTTGGATTTTTTAAAAAAATTTGTCGCCATAATTTATATGTTAAAAAGATTACTATAGATTAATAATCCTATAGGTTAGTCAACTAACTAATACTTTTCTTTCGTTAATTGCATCTCTCATAATTTGGTTTTCAATTGTGGGTCAAATGGAGAATGATGGTGCGTAAAATCATAAGTAATTCTTTGTCATTAATGAAATTTGCAAAGATTAAGAAGAAAATAACAAGAATAGTTTCTTATGTGAAGCGCCACCCTTTAGCCGAAAAGTTAAAAAAGGAAAAGTCGTGGGCATTTACTTTATACGATTTAAATCATAGAGCAATGTTACATGAACATATATATAATTCATAATAAACTTGGTCTTAACGTGGTGATTTGCTTTGCAACCCAGATTAATAATTTCTAATCTCACATCAAATAAAATATTACTACTTTACTAAAATTCTAAAAATGCTTGATTATGAATTTGATTTGAACTCCTCCTCCGTCTGCAATTATGAAAACATCTTCGGCAAAACATGTATTGATGTAGGATAAAATACATTCTATTTGATAATTAGAACTCATATATATATATTATTACCAATTAGGCATGTAAAGTTTTCTACTTCCAATCCAAAAAATAAAAAATAACTAAATAAATTTGGAAACTTGATTTTGCACAGAAAAATATGTAAAGTTTTCTACAATTAGATCTCCATCTCATTCTCATCTTATAATTACTAAAATTATACAGCACAAAGTGGAAATTAACAAGATCATTAATATTGCTACATAAGCTCCTTAATAATGAGCTTTCCCAATTCTAACCCCTAGGGGAGAGAGAGATTGAGGAAAAAAAAAGATTAAGAAATTACAGAATCTTTTAAAATGTGTAGGGTTAGCTTTCCCAAACTCTCATCTAAGAACAAAAATTGAAAAACCCTAATTGAATAAAAAAATCATTCAAGATCACCACAATTTCTTCTAACAAGTGCAAAGTAACCCAAAACAGCACAAACAGCAGCCACAGCATTACCTTCCTTCAACAAAATCTTGAACACAAACCCAATAATTTCTTTAGTAATTTTCCTCCCTTCAATGACCAAACTTGTCCTGGGCTTGCCAAAGAAAGCAAGCAGAACAAGAACAGTGATCCATATGACCAAAGTGGCAGGCACGGCCACAGCTAAAGCTGCAACCATAGAAAGCAGTCCAAAGACGGCCCCTAATAGCACCGATGCATACAGCGCAGGCCACCCAGATGATGGATTTTGATGAGATTGTAAATTGTACCATGAAAGAATTGATTTAAGAAAATTCCATGAGGATGATAACAATATTGCATATACTACAACAAAGAGACATACCCATGTTCTCCTTTTGCTCATAATTCTAATAAACCACTTGTATGACGATGATGATGATGATGTTGGTGAAGTTGGTGTTGTTGGTTCTTGTTCTCCTTGCTGTTGTTCTTCCATTTGAAAGTTCTTGACTTTTTGAAGTTTGGTCTGTCAAAGTTTTGATTTTCAATTAAAGAAAATATTCTGGGTATTTTCTATCTGAAGTTTCTAATCTGAGGGGAATGGAATGATATATATGAGGATTGCCACAAAGTGGAGATTGAGTCAATTCTCGTGAGCAGCAAGTGGGGAGCAACTTCTACACTTGGTCAAAAGTGATTGGTTGGTGTAACCCACCGGCTAGACAAGAGAGTGAAATGGTGTGACCAATGAAAATCCAGGGCTTCGTCTGAGAATGACACAGTTGGGCAATTTTTAATTGTGGGCTTTTTATAACTTGGAGAGGATGAAATGAAATGATGAGGAAGGAGGGGGGCAATTACTTTGGAAACGGACCAAAAATTTTGGTTTGGGTATTGGAGTTGTATTACTTGTTTTGTGTAATAAATGGATAGTTTCTTCTAAGGGTTGCAAAGCTCTTTTTTATAACTTTACAACTTGCAGAATCAATGAATCATGTTATGTTTTGTAGCTAAAGAACCCCTTCGGCTTTTTTCCGGTTTGGTATTATTCTTGCTAATAAAAGTGGGAATGGCTTGACGGGTTTCAGTAATCAAAATTGAATTTCCGAGAAAAGTGTGAAGAAAACAATCAAAATGGGTGGCCCAATTGAAACATAAATGTAAGATTGTTATTTTGCTTAAAAAAGAGGGTGGCCATGACATGAGCTCATACCATGTGTTTCCTAGCAACGAATCCAAAAGTCACATCAATATCGATCGTATAGTTAGCAAAGCGCGTGCAAACCTCACACTCAGTATAGCTCATCTGATTCTCTACTCTACGAAATCAGCTTGTAAATGAAGGTATCCATAAGCTTAAAGTAAGACGTGATAGAATATATTCAAAATTATAGTATTTGAGTTAATTTAATATTTAATATTTTATTAAATTTTATTTTACTTTAGTAAGTTAATTTAAGTCGTACTTCTAATTTTAATTTATTTAAAATTTAAAATTATTTCTTTTATTAGAGACTGACTGAAATTTAATAGCTATTAATATCAATAAACTTGATATCTTAATTTATTATTATACCATTCAAATATTTTATAAATAATATATTTTTTAGATTTATCTTTATCATCAATACTACATTTTCTCTCGTTACATACACTACTCTAGCTCTCTGTTAAATGGTATTAGAGCATTTTTCTGTACTAAGTAAAGTTTTCCTGATTACCAATCACCTTTCATACACAAATTTTTCCTCCACCAACATCACAAAAGACACACATCACCATCCTTCCATTAATCAAAGAAAATTAAAAAAATCCAAAAAAAATAAAAACACTCGAAAAAAGATAGAAATTCTATGAACTCTAGCCACCGCGTCAGCCATTAAGGCATTGTCCTTAAGGCTGGAAGTTTGGAAACATTGTTGTAGCTTGTATAGGTCTTCCCATGTTGCATCTTCTGGAAAAGAATTTGACGAGTGTACTAGCATCTGTGTCGCAGGTCGATTGTAACGTTTAACCATTCTGCGATCTAGTATGGCAATTGTTTCCAGTTGCAAGCATCCATCTCCTTGTGCTGGAGGCAATTCCAATTGTGGCTCCATAGCTTCTCCAATTCGCTTCTTGAGACACGATACAAAGAATATTGGATGACTTTGAGAATCTAGTGGCAACTCAAGCTTATAAGCCACCTTACCAATTCATTGTATCACCTTGTAAGGACCAAAAAACCTTTGGGAAAGCTTCTGATTTGATCTTACAGCAACCGTAGTTTTGTTTAAATGGTTGTCGGTGGAGATATGCCATGTCCCCTTCCTTAAATTCTCGTTCAGTTATATTTTTATTAGCAGTTTGCTTTATCTGATTCTGAGCTTAATTCGAATTCTCCTTCAGCAACCGAATCATAGCATCTCTAGCAATTAAACTTTCCTCAAGAGCAGCAACACTTGATTCTCCTAGAATATACGTAGTATAATTTGGGGATGGTCTTCCATAAACAACCTCAAAAGGAGTTGTTCTAGTAGATAAATAAAATGAAGTATTATATTCAGCCAACGATAACCATTTTGCCCATTCTTTTGGCCGTTCTCCAGTCATATAACGCAAATACTGCTCCAAACATTTATTAACAATCTCAGTTTGCCCATCGGTTTGAGGATGGTAGGCTGAACTCATGTGAAGCTGGGTTCCCTATAGTTTAAACAGACCTTGCCAGAATTTGCTGCAAAAGATCAGATCTCTATCACTTACTACAGTTCTCGGCATGCCATATAACTTGTAAACATTATCCAAGAACGACTGTGCTACATCCATATCTGTATAGGGATGGCTGGGTATCATAAAGTGAGCATATTTACTAAGCCGATCGACGACTACAAAAATAACATCATTTTCTTGAGACTTTGGCAGGCTTTCAATGAAGTCTATGGAAATGTCAGTCCATACTTGATCCGGAATGAGCAGAGGTTTAAGTAGTCCAGGAGGGGAGATGTTTTCAGTCTTATTTCGTCGACACACATCACATTCAGCCACAAATGTACAAACATCCTTGCTTAGCTCCTTCCAATAGAAAGCTCTTTTAACTCTCTCTAAAGTCATCTTAACACCTGAGTGATCTCTGTTTGGCCCATTTTGAGCTTCTTGTAATACTGCCTTCTTTAGACCTGAATTGGCTACTAACCACAATTATCCTTTATATCTAAGCTGATTGTGATCCCAAGAAAATTTTTGATTAGCTAAGGGATTCTCTTGGATATCTTTAATTAGCTTCTGAACCTTCGAATCTCCTTCCCATTCTTTTTGAAGTTGATCCATCCATTCAGCCACTAGAAAAGAGAGAGCCATTATACTAATTGATTCATCAGGTTGCCTTGACAATGCATTAGCAACTTTATTCTCCTTTCTGCTTTGATACGATATCTCAAAGTCATAGCCAATTAGCTTAATTAGCCATTTGTACTGCATCAGTGTCGATATACGTTGCTCCAATAAATATTTGAGGCTGAAATGATCAGTGCATATCTTGAAGTGTTTCCCCAGCAAATACGGTGGCCATTTTTGTACGACAAACACTACTGCCAACATCTCTCTCTCATAGGTTAATAAATCTAAATTTTTAGGTGATAATGCCTTGCTAACAAAAGCAAAAGGCCTTCCCTCTTGCATAAGCACAACCCCAATTCCACCACCTGATCCATCACACTCAATTACAAACTGTTTAGGAAAATGAGGCGTAGCTAGTACAGGTGCAGAAGACAGCTACCTTAAGGTTCTCAAAAGCTTCTTTCGTTTCAACAGACAAATGAAAATTGTCCTTATTAAGTAAATAAGTGAGAGGATGGCTGATTTTGCCATAATCCTTTACAAAGCGTCTGTAGTAGCCTGTAAGACCCAAGAACCCGCGTAAAGATTTCAATGATTTCGGTCTAGGCCATTGTCTCATACACTCCACCTTAGTTGGATCCGTTGCAACCCCTTTCCCAGAAATTAAATGCCCAAAATATTCCAGATGGTGCTTCGCAAATGAACACTTGGATTTTTTGACATAAAGCTGACTCTACTTAAGTGCTTCAAGTGTGAGCTTAAGATGACTCAAATGATCTTTCCAGGTCCTACTATATACAAGTATGTCAACAAAGAAAACCAAAACAAACTTCCGCAAATACGGCTTGAAGACCTCGTTCATTAGACTTTGAAAAGTGGAGGGTGCATTGGTTAACGCGAATGGCATAACAAGAAATTCGTAATGGCCCTCATGAGTTCGAAATGCAGTGAACCCATGCAGTTTTAGGCACATCCTCTGGGTGAACTCTAATCTGATGGTAGCCAAATCTTAGATCTAACTTTGAAAAAATTGTAGCTCCATACATCAAGTAACTCATCAATCACAGGAATGGGGTATTTATCCTACTAGTCACACTGTTATGGGCTCGGTAATCTACGCACATTCTCCAACTACTATCCTTTTTTTTTTTACTAATAAAACTGGTGAAGAAAAGGCGCTTACACTTGGTTGAATGCTCCCACTCTCCAAGAGCTCCTTGACAATTTTCTCGATCTCATTCTTCTGTACATAAGCGCATCCGTAAGGCCTTACATTTGGTGGTACAGTTCCTGGCTTGAGAGGAATTCGATGATCACGTGCTCTTGATGGAGGAAGGCTTTTAGGCTCAGAAAAAATTTCCTCGTACTGCTGCCTCTTCCATCGTATCATCACCTTCATCTCCTTCAAGAAGGAAAATCTGCCTCTTTTTGCATTTGCATCCTGGTTCATACTTTTCGTCGCAATAATAGCATAGTTTCTTCTCTTGTCGTTCTCGCATTTCAGCTTGTGAAATTCTTTTTATTGGCAGTAGCTGTTCATTTGAGATATGCTTGGTTGTTGCTGATTGGTCGAATTGAGTTTTGAGTGATGCCCGTGTCTCTTTAATCATGGCCTCCATAGTACTTTCTTGTAAAAGTGCTAGTCCAATAGCCTGAGAAAATGTGTTAGGCTAGAACATGACCACCTGATTCTTTATTTTGCCACTGACAAAACATTCCACAAAAAATTCCTCCGACAATCCCTTAGTTTGCCATCAATAACTCAAATTGTTCTTGATATTGCCTGACTGTAGAAGTTTGCCGTAGCTTGGTAAGTTACCCCACCAGACTTTCACATTTTCCAGGCCCAAATTGTATAATCACGTCGGTAGAAAAAACCCTCCAGTTCAAATTTTTGGCGCCTGTTTCGCACCATTGAAACCATTCTAAGGCCTTCCTCTCTAAATGAATTGACGCTAAATTCACCATCTCTCTCTTCAACTCCATTATACTTAAAAAATCGTTCACATTTATAAACTCAACCAATTGGATTTTCACCATCAAATATAGGAAAATTCAATCTTGAAAACTTTGTTTGGAATTGATTCATACCAATTTGTTGTCCATAAGGTTGCCTAGTCGCTCTAGCACCTTCCGACGACTCTCCGGGTTTTGCAAATTTAGCAGTCAATTGCTCATCCTTAAGGCTCATTGCTGTTACCAGCCTAGTCAATTCTGTGATGGCAGCAGCCTGTTTGTTGGAATTTTCCTTCAGCTGTCGGACGGCCTCTTCCATTCATTTGGCTTCCTATGCTCTGGTTCCATCCGCCATTAGCACTTGGTATGTAAGTCAAGATCGCTGCTCTGATACCAAATGTAACGACCAAGAAAAAGAATACCATAAGAGCTGATTTATGAAGAAAACTTTTATTGAGATAATTATATTTGTTGTACAGTGGAGCTCCATTCTTTCCTTTTTTAAAGCATTGGAAGTAATTAAGAATAGTGAGTAGCTTAATTCTTTTAAGGAAACATTGGGATTTGATTTCGAGTGAGTTGACCTTCCCCACCATAACCAATCAACTCCTTGCCACAAGATCTTTCTTTCTAGATTATCATCATCATCATCATCATCAATCGTCACTTTATTCACTAAATTTAGTACACCTAAACTCTCCGATGCCGCTTTGTTTAATTGCCTATTCAATCCACCATGACTGAAGACAAATTGTTGGCATCATCACAATCACCACAATCAAATTCATCCTGAACTGACCTCACTTTCTGTTTCTGATCACATTCGTCAGAAAACCATATAATTTTATCAATCTGCAACTTTACCCTTTTAGCTTTTATCTAGGGGTTAAATTTAGAAGATTATTTATGGGCCATTAGCAAGCTGACATGCCACGAGGAATGATAAAGAAGAGGTTGATTGGTGAAAAAACATTAATTATGGGCCAATAAAAGGAAGTACAATCAAGATATTTTGATTGTTAGAAACATACAATATTGTGAATATGACAAAATTAAAATATAGCCGAATAGTAAAACTAAATATATTTTCACAATAGAAGGTTTAAAGGTTGAGACTTACCTATCTTATGAAAGTTTTGATCTACTAAATTCTATTAAGGTAAAAATATTTTTGGTATGTTCTAATTACCTATTTTTTAATAATTTTCATTTATGTGGGGGATTGTTGGAAAAATAGCTCATAAGTGGTTATTTTGAGGCATAATTTTGAGTGAGATAAACTTAATATAAGTAAAAACTCTAGGGTGATTCAGATACACCTCTATGAGTACTTATAAATGATATATTTATATGTTCAAAATAATGCTTTGATGGATGAAAATTTGTTACTAAAAATACACCCACAGACTAAAAAAAAACTAAAGAAAAATACACTTATCCTACTTAGAAAGAAAGCTAAAGCATGAAAGATTTATACATAATTACTCATATGTATACAAGTAGGAATATAAGTATAGAGGCTCTCTTTTGCGCACATCCATGCAGGAAGGTGCAAATCTTACATGAATAGCTTGACTCATGTCCATTTGTATCTTACATACACGAATGTCGGCACAAATTGTGCCAAGACTGTCTTAGCTTTGTTTTACCATTTTTTTAAAATTTTTTGGATGATTAATTGCGAGAATTAAAAGCATAAGTTACAAAACTTGTAACATAAATCAGTTAGTAAGTTTTTGGAATAAATACAACAATTAGAAATGTTGTTTAATTAGCTAATTAAATTATGAATTTAAATTCAAGAACTTTTAATTGAAGGCGACTGTTACAAATTTGAAAGTAATTCATGATGGATGATATTACTGTCACACTAATACCTATGAATTAGTGACTTGTCTTCATTACAAAAGTATAATCTATGAGGATCATGATTCTCTCCTGATATGATAATGTCCTGAGCAAATAATTCAATTACTGATTGGTTGTTAATAAATAAAAAAGTAAAAGAAGTTAAATCTTACACATACACTACCACTAAAAGACACATGGTAAAAGATCCTTAAAAACTCAGTAGTACTTAGATCAAGAGATGATCATGTTCCCAATCTATGAAGTACTTAAAACATGCCTATTGGGGGATTTGTTGGGTCTTTTAAAAGGACTCAATCAAAGGGCACAAACAGAAAGCCTGCTGTTTTTTTGAGGTTAGGTTTTGAGATGAGAGTAGAATACACATTAAAGAAATCCGTTTTCTAAAAAGAGTGGATTCAATCAACTTCCTTAAATTTGCTATCTTGCTCCTTGATTGTAATTTTTTATTCTTATTTTGCTGAGACAATGTTGTAGCAGATGATGACTTCGAAGGTACTTGTCATTTTTTATCTTTATCAAATTAAAGATTTTTCTCAAAAGCATTTCATAATTTGATCATCTATTATCGGTACATCATTTTCCTCCATCTATCATTAGGCCCTACATGATTAAAAAAATATAAATAATAAAGAATCTTGAGAAAACACTTAATTGGTGTAGAAGAATAATATTACAAAAGAAAATCTTTTTGTCAATGCATTAAAGAATAGTAAATAGTAAGGCAAATAACAATAAATAAAAATATTTAGGTAACAATGCAAAGTGAATTAAATTTCTCAATGAAACATATCTGCAATCAATTCTTTCATCTAATAAAAATATGTGAAAAAAAAATTCTAAATGAAAGACTAGGAGATCACAAGCACATACTTGCTTTCATTATTACTTCAGATTAACAGTATAATTAAAAGATTACAAGCATATAATCAATCTTGATTCACTTGCACAAATTTTGCATCCAAAACTCTTAAGTTAATCTATTGAAGGGTTGGTTTCAAACTTGAACTAAACTAAATTATTAAGCAACCAATGAATCAACATTTACAATTCAATAAATATATAGTTGTAAGAAATAAAAGATTAAGTTAAAAAAAAAAGAGAGCCTACACATTTAGATTTTGTATGAAGATTACTTGAACTTTTTTTGCTCACTCTAATGCATCTTCTGAAACAAAGTAATTTAGGAGACTATCCATGCTTTTTTGTTATCCCTGTACAAAAAAAAATAAGTACATTAATTTTGATTAAACATACAACCACTTCATCTAAAAGGAAAAAAAAAACCAAGGGCTTTTAACCTTTATTTAGTCACTTTATGTACACTTACTACCAAATCCAACTACATTTTGAACAAATTGTAGTAACGCAAGCTTCAACACCATCCTTCGAACCAACAGATCAAAGCTACCTAATATTATATGGCCAAAATCTTGTAACTTAAATGTTATGTAACTCTAACTTCCAACTATATCGGTTGGACTTGAATAACTTGTTAACTCTTTTCATTATATTAATACTAGCTATAATTTTCTTTAAAAAAATAAAGAAAGACGATTAATTACATACCGATTACTAAGTTGAAGTGAACAATAATATTAGGATCCCAGTTTTCTAAAGTTCTTATGAAGGAATATTAGGAAAAGTAACATAATGTCATCACACCTAAACCCATTTCCCAAATTGAAAATTCATCTTAGTATACTAATTGTGCAAGAGTTTCTCAAAACCTACCAAACTTTTCCTTCATTTATTTGCATGTATTTTCTGTTTTTCTTTTACTACATTCTCTTAGAGATTTTATCAAACACTTGATAAGCATAAAAATATTTAAATAATAGATCTAAGAATTTCAATCCTCAATTTCACCAAAAAAAATAAAATTGAATTTTATATAATCCAATCAAAACTAGACTAATCAAAATTAAATTAGTTGAGTTTATATGTACTCACAATTTCGAAGTAGAGGGAGAGATGAGAATGAATTTATTGAGTGGCTTATTTTGGCATGTGTAACTTGATTGGTGAGGGTGACTTGCTTTTGGGTAGCGTCAAAGGGCATGATTCTAATGGCCCTCGTGGCGGCTGAGATAGAGTTACGATGTTGCCTCCCTAGTTGCGCGTTTTTGGTTCATTCACACACATACACTCACAAATTGAAGGATAAAGATGGGTAGTTTTTTTTAATACAAAACCAATCAAAGAGACATGGTATGGGAGAGAGTGGGAGGGAATTAATTTGTGTTGTTTGGATTATAACAAAAGTGACCATGGAGGGAGTGGGAGGGGATTCATTTGTGTTTCACGATTTCATTCAGAGAAATTTAAGCGAGAAATGTAAGTTTTATTCCAACATAATTAACTATTATAAGGTTCTTCTAAAAATAAAAAAGAAGCAACTATAGGTTTGTTATTATTGTTTAAAAAAAAGTCTATAATCATTTTTATTAATCCAAGTTAATTATTTTAAGGCTATTATTTTAATTTTTATTAATCATGACATAGTTAAACAAAATGGAAGCTAAATAATAAACAATAATGTGGGTAATTAATTTCAAGAAAAAGACATTTAATTGACTAGTCTTGAGGGAAGTTCTCATTCGAGCAAATTCAAGTTTCTTGTTTAAAATTTGAGAATTGTCCTTCAATATTTTTTAGGATAAAATTTAATTTACTCCCTATTTAGAATGACAATTATCACTTTATCACCTACAAGTAGAAAAACTTCAATTTACTCATATTTTCATTTAGAAGATGATGGCAAAAGGGAAGGGGGCATGGTGATGACCTTTTTTTAATTTTCTTAATAGTAAATAAAAGTAAATTGATGTTTTCACACTTTAATAAGATAAAATATATCAACTAGTTAATCAATTACATAAAATAATTGTTGGTCACAAAATATAATATAATTAGGAAAACTATCAATTTTTTTTTTAGTGTAGTAAAGTTCGTCACAAAAGAAAATGAATAAGATATTAAATAATGTGCCTCTGAAAAAAAAAGTTCATGAAATATAATATTACTCAGGACAAAATTTTAAACTACTATTTTTGTTTTGTTTTGTCATAGTAGGTAATTATCTGCGAGAAAAAAATAGGGTCTTAAAGCTAATCGAAACCATATTAGTTTTGGAGACTAATATTTTTTGTCACAAATGATTTGATTAATTTTACATCCCTCTTTTAGTTACGAAATAATTATGTCACCTATAATTATATTTCACCACCATATTTTTTGTTATAAAAGACGATATTTCGTAAAAAATGATCAATTTTGGAGGGAATTTTTTGTGCTAAAAGAAATGACATTTTGCGACTAATTTTATGTTTGTCACAAAACATTTGATTAGGTGACCAATTAATGGGTCCTAAAATTAATATTATTCGTTAGAAAATATAACATGAGCCAGGACGAGATTATCGGCTACGATTTAAAAAATTGTCACGATAAGTACTATTTTATGACAAAATTGATTGACACTAAAAGTGTACATTTAATAATGATAAAATTATCAGTTTTTCACTTATAGTGTTGATGCGCTCATTATTTCTAAATTATTTTAATACTCCCATAATAAACTTTTATGTTAAATTAATTTGCAGTATGTTAATTTTTATATTGTAAATATTTCAACAATAAAGAGGAAATTGAAATTGAAAGTGGGAATAAAAAAGAATTGCTCAGCCATTTAGAATGCATGATTGAGGAGATGTAATTAATAAAAAAATAAGTATTTAAAAAAATTTAACAAAAGGGCAAAGTGAGCCATGACTACTATTGTTAGGTGGCTATTTTGCTAGCTAACTATCACACATTTTAATTTATATATATTATAAAAATAAAATAAAATAAAATAAAAAATAATAAAATAAAAGAAGAGGATGCGTTCCTTGCCTATAAAAGGCAAAGGGATGCAGACAGAGAAGGTGGTAGAGAAGAGAAGAGAGGAAGCTGAGACTAAGGATTAAGAAAAATTTCTTGTTCTATGTAGTTCATTCTCTTATAATATATTTTAGAAGTTTGTTAAATAAAATGAGTGTTATGCTTTTCAATATGAGTAATTAATTTTTTGAGATGAGGTGAAAAGTGAAGCTTAAGGATTCAAATGTTTGATTAATTACTCTCTCAGTGAATCTTAAAGTTTATTTTAATTTGTTATATTTTTCTTCCTTACTAGTTTCTTTTGTGTCATGTTAATTTATAGATCTAAATATCTTCAAATTTATATGATATTTTAACATAATATGGACACTTCAATATAGTTGTGGCACTTTAAGTATTTGGTCATATATTTATCACACTAATGGTTAGTTAAGAATTAAATAGCATAATAATTAACTGACAAAATAAATGCAAAATATAGATATGAGAGAGTGTTATAACCATAGTTTGAAATCTGAAAGTGGATCTTATAACATTAGCATATTTTTAGATTGATTCCTATTAATTTCCTTTTCTGCATTTAATTTTCTTTGTTTAATAATTGACTACTAGATTTTAAATTCTCTGTGGTTCGACCCCAGACTCAATGGTTATAGTATAACTAGACATTTTTATACTTGAGAGTAAACAACACTTTTGAGTTATGTCACAAATCTACAAAGGTCGTAATAAAATCGTCTTAAAAAGTCAAATTTCTTGCAGTGGTTTGAGTTTTACGTCTAATAAAATGATTGAGATTGTGCAAAAAGCTCCAATTAAAGAACCCCAGTTGTTCTTAAAGAAAATGTAGTTTTAAAAATAGAAGCTAAATCGAACCAATTATTCTTGAAGACCATGAGATAATTGATATGGTTTTGACCATTTATATTAAAGACAAGAAAGTTGTTTTTGAATAAGACTAAGCTGAAAAAGTGAAATTCAATGAAGAGCAGATCAATTAAAATATGGAGAAAATTAAAGAGATATTCTTATGGTTTGTTTATATAAGTCTACAGTTTTTAGAAAAGCCATAATCAAGAGCAAGAAGAAAATGAAGTTTTAGTACTTATGAGTTTCAAGAAAAGTTGATGCAAACTACTATATGCATGTTTGAATTACAAGATTATTTAATTCTTCACTGCAAGTTTCATCCTCCACATAGTCTTTTGTTTTCAGTATATTTCGAGGACAAGTTTTTTTTTTTTTTCTAAAAAAGGACGAGATTGATGTAGGAAGTATATATAGTAAAACATTTCAAAATTACCGTCTTTGAGTTGATTTAGAGGGCATTTGGAATTGAGGTTGGGTAGCTGTAGCTTATAAGTTACAGCAGTAAGGTATTTGGTAAACACTAACTGTTGTAGCTTGGAAGTTTTGTTGGTATAATTTTTCACTTATATGATGGAAAATCTATTATATCTTTAATATTTTTATCAAAATTATTATTTAAAATTTATATTTACTACATATTATTAACTTTTGTTTTATATTTACATCTCTTTTTCTACAACACCTTGATATGTTTAATTTGTAGTTAGGAAGTGAGCTAGAGTTGAAGAAGAAAGACGAGAGGAAGTGTTGCCAAAAGCTTAAACTTATTATATATTTGTTCCATTAGCTACACATTACATATATAGCCTCTAAACTAAACACCTAAGCTAGAAGACAGAATAACAGTGGCATATAATCTGGAAAATAACAAACTGGTGCCGAAAAATCAGCACTCAAGATTATTCAATGGAAACCACTAAGGTCTAACAAACTTGACCAAGTCTTGATGATGACCAAATCTTCCACTCACCCTCTCCCGCTTTAAAGTTGAAGACGTGCATGCAATCCCATGCATTTTCACACGTCCCATGCATTTCCATACGTGGTCTGAAGGCATGCATGCAATCCCCATGCACACGAGCACATATCATTCCCCCCCACTCACAATATCCTTGTCCTTAAGGATGAAATCAGGGTATGTCTTGGCAAAATGCCGCTTAGTTTCCCAAGTGGCATCCTCCACTGGCGCACCAGCCCATTTAACCAATATATAAGGTTTTAGACGAAAATTACCTTTACGTATCACACGCCGATCTAAGATAGCCTCAGGCTGTGGAAGAAATGTTGAAGTTTCTGACATTAGAGGAAGTCGCGGAGAAGCAAGTGGTACTGATCCCAAATGCTGATGCAGTAAACTAACATGAAAAACATTATAGATTTGAGAACCAAGCGGAAGAGCTAACTTATAAGCAACTGAGCCCACCTTTTCAATGATTTGATACGGACCAAAATAACGTGCAGCAAGCTTCATGGAGCCACGAAAGGCCACTGATGTCTGTCGATATGACCGAAACTTTAAATAGACATAATCCCCCACTTGGAAATTCACTTCTCGTCGATTCTAGTCCGCTTGAGATTTCATATGGTCCCGAGCCCGAAAAAGATTCTACCGTAACTCATGCAAAATAGAATCCCTGTCTCGCAAGTATTCATCCACTGCTTGGACCCGTGAAGTATCCAGTACATATGCTAATAAGCTCGGGGGCGGAATGCCATAGACAACTTCAAAGGGAGATAGTTTAGTAGAAGAATGAGTGGCTATATTATAGCTAAACTCAGCCCAGGGAATCCATTTTAGCCATTGCGCGACTGATCGCCTGCAAAACAACATAGATACTATTCCAAGGTGCGATTGACCACCTCGGTTTGGCCGTCAGATTGTGGGTGATAATTAGAACTCATGCATAACTTAGTCCCTTGCAGTTGAAACAGAGTATGCCAAAACGAACTGATAAATACCTTATCTCGATCACTAACAATTGAAGTGGTAATACCGTGTAGGTGAACCATATGGCTGTCAAATGCCTTGGCTACAATTACAGCAGTAAAATGGTGCTTTAAGGGCACAAAGTGGGCATACTTCGTTAATCGATCCACGACCACCATGATGATGGTATACCCATTAGAAGATGGTAACCCTTCTATGAAATCCATTAAAATGTCAATCTACATTTGTTTTAGAATGGGTAGCGGCTGTAATAGTCCGGCGGGTCTCATATTGTCTACTTTATATCGCTAGCAGATGTCGTAATGTTGCAAGAATTCTTTGACCGTCCGCCTCATGTTGGGCCATAAAAAACTACTTTTGATGCGGGCAAGAGTTTTATGGTAACCAAAATGCCCATCTATAGGGGATGCATGACAGTCAGAGATTATCTTAGGAATTAGTGATGAAGTGGAACTCAAGTAGACTCTATCACGTTTGAACCAAACTCCATCTCTCTGTAGTAGCTGGTTAGACTGAGACAAGCTCCTCCGAGATAGGTCTTTATAAAATGTGTCCTACTGTACCTCCTGTTGAAGAACTGGCCACCAATTTGCATGAGGTAACGAAATTACTAAAAACCCCACCATTCGAGATAATGAATCTGTACCTTGATTCTTAGGCCCTTTTTATATTCAATTTCATAATCATACCCGAGGATCTTAGGCAGCCATCGAGTTTGTACTGGTGTTGTGATCTGCTGTTCCAACAGATATTTGAGACTTTTTTGGTCAGTTTGAATTGTAAATGGTTTCCTGAGTAAATACGATTGCCATTTTCAGATTGATTTAATGATAACAAGCATTTCTTTCTCATATGTGGACAATATCAAAGTAGAACCTTTTAAGGCCTCACTAAAATAAGCTATTGGTCTGTTTTGTTGAGAGAGGATGGCTCCAGTTTTGATCCCACTTGCATCATACTCGATCACAAAGCGTTGGGAAAAATTCGGTAGGCGCAAAACATGTGGAGAAGTCAATGCTGTTTTTAATTGATTAAAAGCCACTATTGCATCCTTATTCCAATGGAAGCCATCTTTAGTTAAGAGCCTGGTCAAAGGAGCTGCTATACACCTAAAATTGCGATTAAACTTCCTATAATATCCAGCCAAACTAAGAAATCCATGGAACCCCTTCGTTGTCGTTGGTGTAGGCCAATAAATGACTGTTTGTATTTTAGCAGGATCAATAGCCACACCCTTTTCAGAGATGATATGACCCAAATACTCAACCTATAAAACTCTAAATTGACACTTTGACTCTTTGGCAAACAAGCTGTTAGTTGATAAAATTTCTAAAACTTGACGAAGATGCGAGATGTGATCTTCCTAAGTTCTAAAATACACCAATATGTCGTAAAAAAAAAGTATGAACCTCCGAAGATATGGACGAGAAAGATTATTTATGAGACTTTGAAAGATTGCAGGAGTGTTGGTGAGTCCGAATGGCATAACAAGAAACTCGTAATATCCCTCGTGTGTAAGAAAGGCTGTCTTTGGAACATCTTCCCCTTTTACACGGATTTGGTGGTAACCTGCTCGTAAGTCTAACTCGGAGAAGAATTTGGCGCCGTGGAGTTCATCCAAGAGTTCATCTATGATTGGGATTGGATATTTATCTTTGACTGTGATAGTGTTAAGTGCTATGTAATCCACACAAAATCGCCAAGACCCATCCGCCTTCTTAACTAGTAAAACTAGAGATGAAAAAGGACTGATGCTAGGTCGAATAAATCCTGCTTGTAGGAGCTCTTTAACTATTTTTTCAATTTCATTTTTTTGGTAGTAGGGATATCGGTATGGCCTTACACTCACTGGTTTTGTAGTTGGCTCCAAGGGAATTTGATGATCATGTGTCCATTTTGGTGGTAAGCCACAAGGCAGTTGAAATACATGACGAAATTCGTTTAGGAGGCATATGAGGTTAGGTGAATATTCATTCAAATCTTTATTATTGTTAGCAGGAATAATTTGAAAGAAAAAACCAGTGCCCTGTAAGTTGAGAAAGTGTTTACCAGTGAGAGCCTCTATGCCTGCTTGTTCAATTCCTCGGAAGGTATGGATGCATTCTCCCTTTCTGAAGGTCATTATCAATTTCTTGTAGTATGTCTCGATAGGCCCAAGAGTTTCAAGCCATTGAACGCCCAACACCAATTGACATGCTGCAACTGGTAGGATGTAATAATCTGCGGTGATAAGATGATTGGTGTATTACTAGAATTCTGGTTTATTTTTTGGACAAGTGGAGGTCTTAGCACGCTAGCTGTTGTATTTGGCATCGTCCTAGGTATCACTGAGGATGTTTGGAAAGGATAGGACATGCGAGCCTTTCTTTGCAGTAAGTTCCGTTCTTCGACGCACCGAGCCACTCTTATGGCGTCTGCCAAGATTCGAGGTTGTTTGATCTTAACGTCTAAGCGAATGTCATCTCGGAGTCCTGCAACAAAACAACCAACAAGAAAATGTTGAGGTAAGCCATCAATCTGATGGGAGAGCTTTTCGAAGGCTTCTTGGTAGGCTACTACTGTTGTAGTTTGTTTAAGGTGAGACAAAGCTTCAGACGGGTCCTCGTAGTCGGTCGGGCCGAAACGGAGCAGGACTGCCTTGGTGAACTCCTCCCAACTTAAAGGTCCACGAAACTTCATCAACCATCTTTGCCATTGTAAGGCAATTCCCTCTTAATGGAAAGAGGCTAGTTGAACTTGTTGATCAGGGGTAATATCTTTGAAGTCAAAGTATTGTTCTGCTCTGTAGATCTAACCACTTGGGTCTTCACCGTTAAACTTTGGAAACGACAATTTTATATGGTGATGGGGTTTTTCAGTAGTTGGACCATGGAGAGAAGGGCTTGGTTGGTTTCAGTTGTGTGAGGATTCTGTAGGGGCAAAGGGATTGGTTTCAGTATTGACAGTGTTTGAGCTGCGTAATATTCGAAGGGCTTGAAGCTCTGTCAAGACCGTTTGCAAGGTGGCATTTACTTGATCAAAGCTTGACTCATGGCGGGCTAGAATTTCACTAACTTCGTTGTGGAATTCAACATTAGTTTTGCCACGAGTATCCATGATCAAATCCGCTCTAATACCACCTATATGTTTAACTTGTAGTTAGGAAATGAGCTAGAGTTGAAAAAGAAAGACGAGAGGAAGTGTTGCCAAAGGCTTAAACTTATTATATATTTATGGGAAAATATCCACCAACCACCTATTTTTTCGAGCTTTTTCAAAAATACACATATATATATTTTTTTAGCTGAACTCCACCTAAAGATGCATTTTTTTGCATTTATCCACTGTCGTCTTAACTATGTTACTAGAATTAATAGAATATCGGTCAAATGACCTTTTTACCCACGAATATAAAATTATTATTTAACCCTAAATAAATGCCAAAAAATAAATGAAAAAGAAAAAAAAATAAAAAAAGTACTAATAAATTGAAAGAGCTGAAGTGTGATTAGATATGATTAAATTAAACATTAATCAATATCCAGCCGTTAATTATTGTAAAACATAAAACATAAAACTACTTCAATTAAATAATGATAGGGATTAAAAGTTAAAAAGCTTAAGCTTAATCATCATCATCTAGATCAACACCCTTAAAAGCTCATACTCCTTCCTGGCTGCTTCCTCCTCGGGCATGAAATTATTTTCAATCCCAAAAAACTTCATGATATACTCGACACTCTTGTTCTTGATTCTGTTGGTCAAAGTCTCTGTCAAATAATCCAACATGTCTTTGATATTCAAATAATCCGCCACCAATAACATCTCTTTCAACTCATCATTACTCTTGCCCTTCCCAAACTCCTGGTTGAACGTCTTCACCCCCTGTTTCGGTGACATTTTCTTTCGAAACTCCATGGGCCTTACGAAATTTGATTATGTACGGCAGCTGCGGCACCACCATGTCCTCTGATGTGTCGTCACTCGTCGAAGAATGACTTCACAATCTCGAACACCCTTGCTCTTCCACTTTGAATAGTTACTGTTCGCCGTCTTCAAATATATTTTCTTCGTTGCCTGAGCAGAGCAAGAGGAGGATGTTTCCCAAAATTATTACAAATCAACTTAACCTATATTCCAGGGTTACCATACAAATCGAAACGTAGAAGCTTGATAGCAAATAAATTGGACAAAAAATGACGTGCTTTTGGAGAAAAAAATGGCTGGATTTTAATGGTCCTCAAGCACTTTACAAACATGAAGTTTGATGAAAACTGGAAAAAGATGTCCTTTTGACTTTTTTTTTTTAATTTCAACCGTTAAACGATGTCGTTTATTTCTTGTATTGGGTGAAATAACAATTTTATCCCTATGGCATCAGCAAAGTTTTAACAGAGTTAAGACGGCACTGGATAAATGTAAGAAAATGCATTTTTAGGTGGAGTTCAGCTAAAAAAAAAAAGACATGTGTATTTTTGAAAAAGCTCGAAAAAATAAATGGTCGGTAGATATTTTCCCTATATTTATTCCATTAGCTGCACATTACATATATAGTCTCTGAACTAAACACCTAAGCTAGAAGACAGAATAACAGTAGCAGATAATCTAGAAAATAACAAACTGGTGCTGAAAAATCAGCACTCAAGATTATTCAACAGAAACCACTAAGGTCTAACAAACTTGACCAAGTCTTGATGATGACCAAATCTTCCACTCACCCTCTCCCGCTTTAAAGTTGAAGAAGTGCATGCAATCCCAAGCATTTTCACACGTCCCATGCATTTCCATACATGGTCTGAAGTCATGCATGCATTCCCCATGCACATGAGCACATATCACACCTCAATCTCAAACAGGACCTTAGTATTTTATTAGAATCTATTTTATTTTAGTAAGCTTTTTTGAGTTATATTTGTAATTTTAGTTTACGGATTTTAGATTATTCTTTTATTAGAAAAGGCTAGAATTGATAACAGCTATTATTAGTAGTCTTGTTATTTTTATTTATTATCATACCTTTCATTGATAATATTTCTATTTTAGGTTTATCTTTATTGTGAATACAAGTTTTTCTTTCTTCGACAAGTATCCTTTCTTAGGTATTTGAAACATACGTTAGAATGACATCACTTCTACACTGCGTTCACTTACATATCTATTTATATTAATATATTTTAACCCATGCGAAAATCAAGAAAGCAACATGCATACATATCTATTTATATTAGGATCCCTCTATCTTACGTGCATGTAAGATAGGGATTGACTTTATATTAATATATTTTAACCCATGTCAAAATCAAGATAACAGCATGCATTGCTTACTTTTTATTGTCGGTTCACATATGACGTAAATTATTTTAAATATCTCTTAGTTTGATAATTTATGTTGTCATATCTTTATCTAGATATTCTGATTTTAGCTGACATTCTTGTTGAATAACATGCAAAGTGAATGTTCATAAACTCCATGTCAGAATTGATTACTATAATCATTAGCAAAGATCATGGGAAGTCAAAGGACAAGCATAGTGGTAAACAATATCTTCAAGATCGCTAATCAAATTGCAAGCACTAATCTATTTCTAATAGTACTGAAGTTATGGTGTTCTAGTTTATTAGAATCGATCTCATATGAGGCACTGTAATTTAAAAGAAGAAGAAAATAACATTGCTTCAACTTCAGGAAAGTAATAGGCTTCCAGTATAATTGACCACTTGAGGCAAATCTCAAACTCAAACTTTAGAATGTCGGTAAAAGCCAACAACAGGCATCAGCAAAAACATATTATACTTAAAACAGATGGAGATCACATTAGAGAATACTTTGTAAAACTGCATGTGTGAAACTTAATTAAAGACAACTCAATTCTAGGCCGTTGCCATGTATATCGCTTGTGCTTACATGTTGTAAAATGTACACCCTCCCAGTGCTAAATGGATTCTCAGAGCAAGTACATAATTGTGTGGAAAAAACAGCTCGATGGGGGGAAGTGACACCGAGAAATGCTGCATTAGCAGTAGATAATACTGTTGACAGTGCAAATACGGTTTGATAAAGCTACAAAAAGGTATGCTTAAACTTTAAGCAGAAGCAACAAGCTGTGGCTTAAAATTCTTTAAAATGGCTTTTTAATCTATATATTTAAATTGAATCGTAAGAAAACTTCTCTCATTATTGTAAATGCGTGTGTCAAGCAACAAATTCTTCAATGACTCTTCACTTGTAGCTTCAAAAACTCATCGAAGATACGATTTTAGTTACCTGACAGTAGTTCATTAATACAAGATTGGAAATTACATTACAGATAGATTGAAAAAAGGCTCAGAACAATTACATTGTAGAGTGATAATGTACACTTGAGAAGCAAGCTCAGCATCCAATTTCCTTTGAACATCAATCTCTTCTATTGCATGTAACAACACATTTTAGAAGATATGCTTAAATCCAAATCGTTCCTTTTAACATCAATCTCTTCTATTGCATGTAACAATACATTTTAAAAGAAATGCTTAAATCCAAATCATTTTCTAAAGCTTCAAATCAGACATAAGATTGAGACCAGAAACTGCTTTGAGATTGAGCAGAGCCATCAGCACAAATTCTAAAACTTCAATGGCTCAATCATACTTCTCCCTCCAAGAGTAAACCAAAAAGAATACCCAAGAAAGCGCCAGAGCCAAATCACCAACCACCTGTCTAGGCCAATCCCAAGCCAAATCTGCAAGCCTTCTCTCAAAAACGACCCTCCACAAAGCCATCGATACATGTACAAGCATACACCCTTTAGCAAAAAAGCTCTGAAACTCAGCATCCTTCACAAATGCCACCATGAACAGCAGAAACCCTACTACAAACAGAAGCAAACCCGCAAAAGAATTTGAAATCTGAATCAATAACTGATCATGTGGGGTTGATCCTGTAAGCTTTTGCGCAGTCTCAACACCATGACCAATCACATACATTTCTTTAAGATAAAACATAATCGAAGATCCACATGTGATAGAAATCAATGAATAGAGAATGCAGATCACACAGAAAATATATGAACCCATCAAACCAAATGCAAAGAAAAATTAAGAAACCACCCTATTTCATTTGTTATAAGATCAAAACTTTACCGTGTGACAATTCATAAAAGATGAACCTCCCAAGTAATAATCTGCATTATTGAAGATGTCATTGAGAGTTTCAATGTGGGGTCGGGAGGAATAGAAGATGAATCTGATCTGCAAATGCAAATGGGTTTTAAAGAGATTGAAGAGAGTAAGGTGTTTATGTTAAGAGGTTTATTGGGATGCGGATTTATGGCAGTTGGGTTTGGCGGGTTTTATGATTTTTGTCGGTAATTTTGGTAAATTATTTGATATAGACCACCATAAAAGATAGAAATCAAAATTATATAATTATATTCATAATTTTCAAATAAATTCATGCTCCTTTATTAAAATCTTCGATTAATTTTTTTTTGGAATATTATATAAATTTTTTTTGGAATATTATATACAATACGTTCAATCAAAGTCCATCAAATAATTGAAGTCCACTAAATCCCAAGATGTGGAATTAAAAAAAAATATTGAGAGACTCGAATGCTCACTTTAAAATTAAAGAAAAAGGTATCCATTAACCCAATTTAAAAGTTATCGGCGATGTCTAATTTTAGATGTTACTTGATGATTAATTAATGAAAAATGATACTTGCACCGAGTCAAATCTTGAATTTAAAATGGCTCCGTTTTACTAAGTCAAAAAACGTACCGTTTGGTGCCAAAATTGTTTTCTCTTTCCTTCGTTGATTGAGGTAAACTCTAGCCATTATTGCCTTGAAATCTAGCCATCACATATACCCAACCACCCCACTGCCACTATCGACAGCCACCACCGTTTCACTTGTACACCTGAGATAATCACCCATAACTCTAGTCCCGATTGTGTTTGTGTTTGTGTTTGTGCGTTTCTATTTGTTTTTGCTTGAAATTTGGTAAAACAATTCATACCATATCCATCAACATGAAGGTACTTGTTTGGGGGAAAAATAGGAAAGATAGCAGAACGCCACGTGTCGACGAATGGAATAACTTCAATGTAATCTGCGGTACCCGGCGTGATTCGAGGTACCTCGCACAATTAGAGGTACCTGACATGATTAGAGGTATCCGGCATGATTAGAAATACCCGACATAATCAGAGATACCTCGCATAACTCCAGAATAACTCGAGGTACCCCGCATAACTCCAGAATAACTAGAGATACCCTGCATAGATTGAGGTACCCCTTATAATTCAAGGTACCCGGAATAACTAGAGGTACTCGGCATGATTCGAGGTACCCAATACGATCAGAGGTACCCCGCATGACTCTCGTATAACTTGAGGTACCCCGCATTAATTGGAGTACCCCATATAACTCGAGGTACCCGGCGTAATTAGAGATACCCGGCATGATTAGAGGTACCCCGCGTGATCAGAGGCACCCTACTTAACTCCAGAGTAACTCGAGGTACCCACATGGATCGGGGTACCCTATATAACTTGAGGTATCCGACATGTCATACTCAGGAAAATCCTCTTAAAAAGTCCGCTATAGGAAATATCTCCATATCTTGAAGGATAATATTTGATTTTGTCAGAATTAGGAATCGAAAACGTTGTACCAAAAGGAGGGGACAACCGCCTGCTACCTTTGCCAAAAGTGAAGGACATTGTCCCAAGGACTGTGGTCCTTAGCCGCTTACCCGACAGTTACTGTAAAGGTACCCTGGACCACTTTCTAGCGCGCGCCACGTTTCCAAGGGATGAGATACGCCGTGAGCATGCGCATAACAGCCCCAAAATCACAAAAGGTAAAAAGACGTTAGCAAAAAAAGATACGCCACGTGGCAGCTGAGGTACTCCATATATAAATGTGCCCAGGTTTTATTCTCCATCAGGCTCTCATTCACCCATAAACACTCACACTCCGAAAAATAGGTTTTCTTCAACCTTGAACCTTAATTTACAGAGGGTTGGCCAGCTCTCTTTACCATAAAAAGCTTGAGTTTGCTGACTTGAGCGTCGAAGTATGAACGCCGGGGTACCCCGGTTTCACCTCTGACCTCTATTTCATTGTTTTGCAGGTGTGAAGCTCATTTTGAAGGACACTTTTCTTACTTCTGACCTTTCTTCATTGTTACTACTCTCTCTACCCTTTTCGTCTCCCTCGAATTTCAGATACATTGCACACAACAAACCAATGAGGTAGCCCGTCTCCCCCAAAAATACAAATTCATTGTTCTAGATAGGTTTGGCTTCTCCTACCCCCAAAATCTGTCGAAAACAATTGGCGCCGTCTGTGGGGAGGCACACAAAAAGCCTCCACAGCGGTTACCAAACTAGTTATTGTGTGTACTTCAATACATGGCACTCGATGTACCTCCCGAAGGTTTAATTGTGGATCCTACAAGAGTGGGAGATGATAACAGTGGTGAAGGTAGTGATCCCGCAAGAATGGTAGCCCGCCTCAGCAAGGGCAAGGGTATCAAGCATGAAATACTAACTAGGTAACCCAAGAGGGGGGGTGAATTGAGATTTTAAAATTTAAGCTAAGCAAACCACACAACAATTTAATCTATTGCCATAATCAAATTGAAAACAATAAATTCAATCATGCACAATATTAAAAGAGTAAGGGAAGAGAAAACAAACACAATGATTTTTACGTGGTTCGGCAATCCCCGCTTACGTCCACGCCTCCAAGCTCACCGGGCTTGAGGATTTCACTAAGCTAGCCTCCCAAGGCTTCAAACGCTTACAATTGACTTCCAAGGTGTCAATGTACCTTTACAACAAGAGATTATCCCCAATCTCTTAACCCAAGTGTATCCCAACACTTACAATCTTTTAACTTGATTTTACAAAAAAGATTACAAATGAATCTCTCTCACACAATGTGTTTGATCACAAGTGAAAGCTCAATGTGTGAATGAATGAGATGAATACAAGGATTTAAAATTCAATGAAAGTTGTATTCTCAATATTTTGCTCAATGATGATCGTTGGAAAACTTCTTGTTTGAATTGGATTGAGCTTATTTATAGTTGGAGCTGAAAAACTAGCCGTTACAAACTGTCTGCCCGAAAACAGTTCACCGTTAACCATTAACGGTTAACCGTTTACGCTGGTCAAAAGTTACCGTTGGGCCAAAATTTCAAATAAACGGTTAGCCGTTTAGGCTTACCCTTTCGCCGTTAAATTCCAGAGACCTGCAAAACAAATTTAATTTAACCGTTCTTACTAAACGGTTCAAGGTTAGCAATCTGGAAATAATCGGTTAACCGTTTTCAGTAAACGGTTCACCGTTATTTTCCAAAATCATCATTTTAACAATACTTTGCAGAACATGCTTTCTGGAAATTATCGGTTAGCCGTTTTAAATAAACGGTTAGCCGTTTGCTACAGTGAAATTGCTACAGTGAAATTATTTTCTAAAATTACAGTTTGACCCCAAAACTTTACAAAACTGTAGCATGGCCCAAAATATTATGAAACATTGCACATAGGTCCAATTTCAAAATTTCTAAGTAATGCTTTGTTAATCCCAAAACTTTCTGAAATTATGGTATAGACCAAAATGCTATGACACTTTTCAAATAAGTCATTCTCCAAAATTTCAAGCAATATTTGTTTATTTCAAAGTTTTCAAAATTCTTTCAATTAAACCATAAACTTTGAAAAACAACCAATTTCATAAAATCATTTTTCCATTAAATATGAAACATTTATAATGTGAAAATAATAATTTATTTAAAATGTATAAAAAATAATTTGATCTTAAAAGATTAATCATTCTTAATCTTGTTTGTTATCATCAAAATCAATATTATGGAAACATATATGTTAACAAAGCAATCGACAAGTATTTGCCAAGATGAGCAACCTATCTCTCACAAGCGTTTTGAAGATCTTGCCCATGCAATACTTAGGGCGGTTGGATCTCGGGCACCCGAAAGTTCGCTTCTATCAGTAACACTAGATGCTCCCCCATCTCAAACGGACCAACAAGCTATGGTCAGAAAAGAGGTACCTGAGGCCAGCAAGCCAAAACATGGGCCATCGGGTACCCGTTTTAAGTTTCAAACCGTGGGCTCCCGAGACGAGCGTTCCACTGCTTCTTGCAATTCCCGGAGCAGCCAGGGTATGAGGCGTGCAAAACGTGCCCACGAGAATCTCCGTGAAAAGTTAAACGCCAAAGGGGCTTCTCAAATGGTGGCGACATCATCGGGTACCCCTCGCACTTGTGGAAAAAATGGAGAACCTGTAAGTCCAAGTGAAACTCCTCTCCGAGAAGCAAAACACCACAACTACTCCAACACCAATGACCTACCAATCACTATTTACTATGGAAATTCGGACGGCAGCTCTTCCCGAAATATTCACCATGCCTCAGGTACCCCAATACTCGGGTACCACTGATCCCTCGGAGCATGCTGAGCTATACCGCAACCAAATACTTATCAAGGGTGTAGATGAGAATGCCATGTGTAGGATGTTTAGACACACACTCACGGGCCCCTTGAAGTCATGGTTTTGGTTCTTGAAGGCAGGTAGCGTATCTTCCCTACACCAATTATTATCCGAATTTACTAAAGAGTTTTCCTATGCTTCCACTCAAGATAGGGCAGCCTCCAAACTTGCCTTTATCAAGCAAGGGGAAGTCGAACCTTTGGCGGAGTACGTGAGCCATTTCCACTAAGAGGTGTTGCGAACCGGAGCATTTGGAAACCAACACACACTGACCTATTTCTAGAAAAATTTGTAGTTGGGCAAGTTATGACGTTCCTTTCAAAAGAAGCACCCACTTTCATATGGGGAAGCTCGTTCCCGAGCATTGCAGCAAGTAGAGATGGATGAGAGATGCCATTTAAAGCGCCAAAAAGATAAGGCCGAGGTCACAAAGAACAAGAAGAAGCCCAAGAGGACGGAAGCCCTAATACCAAGGGTACCCCGAATGCGGAGCCCTCCATGGGTTGTCCCGCATGGACAAGGGTTTAACACTCAGGGTATCTCACGGGTACCTCAACCTCTAAGATCGCCACCACCAAAGAACCAAGTGCCACCACCGAGGCCTCGGTGGTGGGGTACCCCATAACCAGTTACTTTGGAGTTATGTGGGGATACCCCACGGGGACCAGATTAAGCCCAAATGTGAATTGGAGGCACCTTGGAATCCTCGAATACCCAAAGATGAAAAAGGGGTACCACGGTTGAAGACCCAATTTCAGTCTCGATTTGCGCCACCGATCCAACAAAGACCGTCAAAATAGGCTCCAACCTTTCAGAAGAACAACAAAGAAAAGTCATACTACTAGTAAAGTGATAACACTCTACCTCCTTCTATTTATTTTGTTTGTTTTCTTTAATGCTTGTATGTTTCAAATATATGCTTGGCTATGTGGGGTATCCAGAGTGTACCCCAAATTAGTCAGTTTCCTAAGCCTTTAATGATAATAACAAGTGATCCCAGGATCCCCCATATTCTCCTTAGGATAACAAAATAATGTCATATAATGATCCATATCGCCACTCTTTATGAATGCATTTTCTTTACAAAGTTTGATAATGTGAGCTCTTTTATTTGCCTCTCGATTTTTTGATATGGATGAGTAGCTTGAAATGCTATAATAATATGTTCACCATTAAACTAATTCTATATATGTCGTTGAGCATTGTTTATTATGAAGCAAGATGGTATCCAGAGATCACCTTATTCTGGGGTACCTAGGGTACCTTATTTAGGGTACCCGGGGTGTACCTGACCAATCTCCGATCATGATAATCTACTCAACAGGAGACCCAACAAAAGGGCATGCTAGTAGCCGCCTTTATCATTATTTGTTCGCCATATTTGATTCCATACGAATGGTGAATCATGAGGTTTCGACCATCTCGCATAAGGGTAGGCGAGCAGCCACCTTTATCTCAATCTATATTGTTTATTTGATTCCATGCGAATAGTGGATCATGAGGTTTTCGACCATCTCGCATAAGGGTAGGCGAGCAACTACCTTTATCTCAATCTATGTTGTTTATTTGATTCCACGCGAATGGCGAATCATGAGATTTTCGATCATTTTGCATAAGGGTAGGCGAGCAACCACCTTTATTACTATTTGTCTTGCATATTTGATTTAGAGTGAATGGTGGATCATGAGGTTTTCCATCATCTCTCAAAAGGAATTGCCATAAGTTTTGTGAAGATTTGCGGCAAGCATTTCAATGAAAATCGCCATACGTTGATTAAGGGTACCCCACGCCAGAAAGCTATTCCTCAGATATACCAGGAGGAACTCTAAGAAAGCTTAAGATAAGCGACAAGCATATCTAGAGGAATCGCCATATGTTTGATGAAATTGAGTTATTTCGCCATGAAATAACAGATAGCTCAAGGGATATCCAGGCATTAGGGTACACAAGGTACCCTATACACTTTGTCAATAATGCCGAATAAGGTTACACAGCAGGATGGTTATCTTCAGCTTCATCCCTTAGGATAAGGGGATTAACAAAAGTGCTAAAAGTAGCAAAAACACAAGGGTCAGTATCAATGGTACCTTATAGATACCTCATTTGAGGTACCCCAGCTGATCTCAATGAGCTTTCAGACCAAGATGTGTTGGGAGCGCCGCTATCGTCAATCGCCTTCAATATTTGGTGTTCTTCCCCAGAAATAGATGAAAAATTTTTGATCAACCAGCTCCGTCCTTTCCAACATGTCCAAATTGGTAGCCATTTCTGAGGAAATAGAGCCCATCTTCTATTTTTGGGTTTTTAGGGTACCCCTAGAGGCGCCCTCTGTTCAGTTACCCATCAAGCTAAACATCATATTGCCACGTGTCGCTCCTACTTTTTATGTAAGTTTCTTTTGCCTCCAAAACATCTCACCAAAAGAAACTAAGGGGATGTTGTTTGGGGGAAAAATAAGAAAGATAACAGAACGCCACGTGTCGACGAATGGAATAGCTTCAGTGTAATCCGCGGTACCCGGCATGATTTGAGGTACCCCGCTCAATTATAGGTACCCGGCATGATTAGAGGTACCTGGCATATTCGGATGTACCTCGCATAACTCCAGAATAACTCGATGTACCCCGCATAACTCCAGAATAGCTCAAGGTACCACACATAGATTGAGGTAACCCTTATAATTCAAGGTACCCGGAATAACTTGAGGTACTCGGCATGATTCAAAGTACCCCGCATGATTTCTGTATAACTCGAGGTACCCCGTATTGATTGGAGTACCCCGTATAACTTGAGGTACCCGGCGTAATTAGAGATACCCGGCATGATTAGAGGTACCCCGCATGATCAGAGGTACCCCACTTAACTCCAGAGTAACTCGGGGTACCCCACATGGATTGGGGTACCCTATATAACTTGAGGTATCCGACAAGTCCTACTCAGGCGAATCCTCTGAAAAAGTCCGCCATATGAAATATCTCAATATCTTGAAGGATAATATTAATTTTGTCAAAATTAGGAATTGAAAATGTCGTACTAAAAGGGGGGAAGCCGCGTGCTACCTCTGCCAAAAGTGAAGGACATTGTCCCAAGGATTGTGGTCCTCAGCCGCTTACCCGACAGCTACTATAGAAGTACCTTGGACCACTCTCTAGCGCGTGCCACGTTTCCAAAGGATGAGATACACCGCGAACATGCACATAATGGCCCCAAAATCACAAAAGGTAAAAAGACGTTACCCAAAAAGTATACGCCACGTGGTAGCTGAGGTACTTCATATATAAATGTGCCTCGGTTTTATTCTCCATCAGGCTCTTATTCACCCATAAACACTCACACTCCGAAAAATAGGTTTTCTTCAACTTTAAACCTTAATTTACAGAGGGCTGGCCAGCTCTCTTTACCATAAAAAGCTTGAGTTTGCTAACTTGAGCGTCGGAGTGTGAACGTCATGGTACCCCGACTTCACCTCTAACCTCTATTTTATTGTTTTGTAGGCGTGAAGCTCATTTTGAAGGACACTTTTCTTAGTTTTGACCTTTCTCCATTGTTACCACTCCCTCTACCCTTTTCGCCTCCCCCGAATTTTAGATACACCGCACACAACAAACCAGTGAGGTACACCGTCTCCCCCAAAAATACAAATTCATTGTTCTAGATAGGTTTGGCTTCTCCTACCCCCAAAATCTGTCGAAAATAGTAATCAATCACCATCGAATGAGGAAAAAAAATGATATCTTCCTTGATATGTGATCTGTAGAGTTTTTCAAATGTTTTGGCTCTTGATCATATCATCTATGAATTTTGTGATATGGGTTTGTGGGAGTGAAGGGTTTTAATTTTAGATTAAACATATATGTTTCGTTTTATATGCTGAAACTCATCTTTTATGGACAACGTTCGTAGCACTACAGGTTGAGGATAAGATCTTTGATTGTTGGAACAGTTGAATCATTCAAGGTATAATATGTAATTGCTTAAAAGTAGATGAGTTGTGAAATCCATTTGTTGGCTCATAAGATAAAGAAATAAAGGAAGATGAGGATCCTATACTAGAAGATGTAATTGAAGTAGCTCAAGAATAAAAAAAAGACATCATTCCAAGCGAAGTCTATAATGATGAAATTATGGCGGTGAGAGTACTCAAGGATGAAAATTCAAAGATGAGAAAGTATATTCCTAGAATAACAGTTTAGGGGCAGCTGGGAAGTAAGGAAATAAAAAATGAAATGTGATGGAGAAACAACATATGAAAGAGACAGGCAAAGGAAAAAGAAAAGAATTATTACTGTCGAAAGGACGTCGTTTTACTAAATTTTTGGGATTTGACTCAGGGTGTATAGCAGCGTTGTTACTCATATATGCTTTAGAGAAAGACTTTACCTTGAAAATTTTGTTAATAAAATATCTAGAAATGATACAAAACAAAATTGGAAATTTGGATCACGCGCATTACAGAGGAAAAGATATTTAATTTCTTCGCATTTATTAATGCTTGGAATGCCGTGTTCAAAATGTAAGAATTTACAATATATAATCAACATGATATTGGTTAGTGAACTAAATAAAGTGGATAAACTTATAAATAATGTGGAAATTCTTTAATACTTGAATAACTATGTCTGTTTAGGATCCTATCTTTATTTAATTTGTTAATTTTTTTTCCTAACATTCGACAAATGTGCAACGTGAGTGCCTCATCTCAAAGTAAGCAATGCCCACCATTAATTACATTAAAAAACTAATGTTAAAAAAATTGAATGAGATGGGTCTATTAATCGTAAACATTAAATTTTAACCGTTACTCCAACTCAGATGACCAATGACGCGAAAGATATTCACAGCAAACCAAGCTACAATCACAGAGCTTAACAACATTATACTCTAATTTCAAGTAGTTTTTGCACCTCTCTAACGTTTGAACTGATCTAGCTAACGTAATCTTTATTTACTCAATGTGAAAAGGATAAACACAAAAAATCTAAAAAATAAATACAGATAAAAGATTGTGATACGTGTTTGAAAAATTAAAACTTTTGAAAGTTATGCGAAGAGAAAGGATTGAGTTTAGAGGTGGGCACCATATGATTCGGTTTGATTTTCTCAGCAAACCAAATCGACTTGAACCCCATCGATTTAGGTAAAAAATGAACAGAATAAGAATTGATTTTTAGTTTGGCTTGATTTGGTTTTGGTTATTTTTTATTCAGTTTGATTCCACTTATTCAATTGGATTTATTGAATTTTTCTTTGTATACTGAATCGTTTGATTCAACAAATTTTAAACTAAATATGAATCGAGTTATATCGGTTCGGCTTGAACCAAACAGACTTCCCACTCCTAATTGAGGTTGTTTGATGTATGTACATTGAATACTATTTAAAATTTATCATTATATGTTGCTATAATAACATATTTCGACGAGGACACGAGAGAAATTATCGACAACCATTAAAATAAATTACAAATATTTGGTTAAACTTTTTTTAAAAATTATTTGAAAGCATAGGCGGTCTGATTTAAGCTTAATTTTTGGATTGTAATTGTATCGTTATTGATATTTAAAAAAAAATTAAATTATCAATGTTGGATCTTGACAAATTCATTTTGCAGGTTTTTTATTATGTTTTAGGAGCATATTAAACTCCAAAGCAGGCCCCATATTTTAAATTACTTATATTAAATTTAGATTTCACATCTTAGTATAAAGTTTGTACAAAATTAATTAGGCTTTAAGGCCAAAAACTTTGATTTTTCGAGCAAATTTAATTATAGTTTAATTATACTTTAATCTTAAGAACAATAGTCTTCATCAAAATTGATTGAATTATTGTCTTTTGTTGGTGCCGGACCTAAGTTGATGAATAAAAAATATTTTTCAATTGAATATTTAGAAAAATAATTGAATTGTTTACGATTAGGTCATTGTCGTTGCACTTGACTCTTCTCTCTCCCCCCTCTCTCTATATATGAATATATATTTCATAATTGTTGTTATTATTAAGTGATTGAATTGTTAAACTTTATGCCCAGTATTCATCACAAATCTTAATAAATTCAAACTTAGTAGCATTTTTTTTTAATTGAAAATATGAATAATCAATTTTTCCAATGCTCATATCACTTACTAATACAATTAACATTCAAGAATTAGTTGATGATTCAACAACACCATACTTGTACAAGCTCAACCCTCTTATTAAATTCTTTTAAAAAAAAATCGGTGGGAATCAAATTACATATCAAAACCACACAATCTGAGGACTGCCCACACCTGACCCAAATGATCCATTAATGGAATGTGAAGTGGGTCTATCATAATTATATATATATATATAAAATTGCTAGACTGAGTTCATTTTTGATATATCATAAGATATAGTGCGATGCATGACTTCAATTCATTTTGAGGCATGTTTCAATTGGATTCTAATTAGGTTTACTTTTTGTTTTCTAATTAAAAAATAATAATGAGGTGTAGTTGGAGGTTGGAAAATTGAATTGGGATATTGGGTCCTTTATTTGTTATTATTGTCTCAGTGTTTCTGTATCAATAATGGTCACGCTAATATCTATTAAAAATATGCTAGGATAACTATACACTTATAACAATTAAATCTCTTTAACAAAAAGGTCCAAAAAGATTCAAATAAACATAGGTTTCGTCTTTTAGTTATAAAGCAATTATGTTATAATCTTTGTTAAATTTGTTTAGAATTAAATTTGTGTTTTTATAAGTAGTTTAAAAATTTTGCATTGATTACTACCGTTTGGCTACTGGTTATCATTCCTTATGCTTGAACAAAGGTCCATGTATCATATGTGTTGTGACAATAAAATTTATTTTTATTAAAAAATGAACCCTTTCTTATTTGAGGTAGATTTTTGAACTAAATTTCAAATAAACTTCGTCTAAGCAGTTGATCATGAATTTCAAAAACATGTGTTACAATATTGAAAAAAGAAAAAAATTGTTTTAACCATAATTTTGTTTGAGAAAGTTCCTCCTTTCTAAATGTTCTTTCATTTGGTTTATTTGGTTTGATTTTTTTTTTTTAAATAAAGAGGTGAATTTAGCTCAATCCAATTTTGTAGCCCTCCAACTTCCCAAAATTCAATTTTATTAAATTCAGATAAAATCCGTCAATATTTCTTTAAACCCTCTTCAAGCCGTACTCATGCCGTAGGGATGGCAAAATCCTCCACGGATTTGGGGCCCCATGGAGCCCCACCCCAAATGAGGAAAATTTTTAATAATTTTTGGAGAATGGGGTGGGGAGTAGGGGAAAAGTAATCCCCAAATTATTAACGGGGCGGGGTTTGGTATTGCACTCCCCACCCCAATCCCCATTATATATAAATATATTTTTAATTCTTATTTAATAATTTTTATTTTATCAACTATAATGTCAATTAATAATTTTTTTTAATTTTTATGTAATATAAATAGAATATGAATAAAAGAAAATCCTACAATATTTTTCAACTTTAAAACATTATTATATTTTTTTTTCTCTTTTAAGGATATGCTCTCTTTAAATATTTTTCACTTTTAATATCATTTTAAGATATTGTTTCAATTTTTTAGAGATTTTTAAAAAAATTTCAATACTTTATAATATGGTAATGATTTTATTTTAAGTTTTTAATTTTTAATTTACTGAAATCATATTTTTATATTTATTATAAAATAAGTAAATGGGGAATGAGGTGGAGATGTGAGAATCATTCTCCACGTGGAGATTCTCCATCCCCAACCCACTAAATTTATTAAAAAATAAGATAAAGAATAAAGGTAAATTTTTTTAATAAGGTAGAAAATGGGGTAAGCATCCCCACCCCCACCCCGCCCCATTGCCATCCCTAACTCATGGCATAAAAACCACGCTACGCGTCGTGGGTCAAGATTTTCTCACAATTTTTAACGCCACCAAATATCACGTTTCAAACCCTTTTTTTTGACTCGTAATCACTTACTTACTACTAGTACTATTTTTTAAAAACAAAACAAAGATGCCGTAACAGATCAAAACTTGCCACGTGGTAAAACGAAACGAATAAGACTCAACGACCAAAAGCCGGTAACAGCAAGTCCCCTTTCATTTCGGTATTGAAGCTTCTTGTTTACTGCTTCAATGGGCTGACAAAAAAGTGTAAATGAGAGTGGATTGGTTCCGTTGACTGAGACCCACCTTATGAACAAATACAATCTTGCCTTTGCCGGCACAAGCCGACTCCCTTATGTATAATAATTTATTAATACAGCACATAATTCCCATGTATTTATTCATGTACATAAGCGTTGAACGGTCGGTCTTTCTTTCAAACATAAGAACATTTTACATACCCATCTCGTTTTCTTGCTCATTAAGTCTTTTAATTGTATAAAGAACGATTTTTTTTTCATTGCCACAGAGGAGGATGAAAGAAAGAGTTTTTTGGTGCTGATATTTTCTTGAAGTTTGATTTTTTAATTTTTTGGGATTGATTTTGGGATTGCTCTGGTGATATGGGTGGTAAGTGTGCTAAGCCCACAGCTGTTGAAGACAGCCGGGAGAGGCTAAACCGAAAAGAGGAGTCATTGAATAAGCACGTGGCACGGGTCAGTTCTTCAAGAAGAGAGGAAGTTGTTCGACCAAAGGGTAAAGGGGACAATACTGATGTGAAGGTTTTGTTGATTGATAAGAGAGTCAATGGTTCCAATAGGTATTATGATCACCATAAGATTGAGAAGATTGCTATTGACGATCATCAGGTTGAGAAGAAGATGATTTATGATCAAATTGAGAGGAAAAAGAAGGTTGATGAGCAGATTGAGAAGTGTGAAGTGAATGTAATTAATCATCATCCGGCTATTGGGAGATTGCCTAAAGGTGTAGAAGGGGAGCAGGTGGCGGCAGGGTGGCCGACTTGGCTTGCTACGGTGGCTGGTGAGGCTATCAAGGGATGGATACCGAGGCGTGCTAATACTTTTGAGAAGTTGGATAAAGTAAGTTCTTTGATTGATTTCATGTGATTCTCAATTTGCTTTCAATTTAATTTTTGTTTCTTGTAAGGTGTGAGCATTGCTATTTCTTCGTCAGGTTGAGTATTATTTCATATTTGCTTTATTAGTCTAGTTGATCAAACTTCGAACTGAGATTGGTTTGGCGGTGTTGATTGGGAATGTTTTGCTGCCTTTTTGAATTTAGAACTTTTTCTTACCACAAATTATGCAAATTAGAAAATATTATAATGGTAGAGGTCCATAACCAATGCTTTCGTATAGCTTCAGGTAAATGACCTGGGGATAACAATATCTAACTTGTGTAAATAGATGATATTTTGATTGTATAAGATGCTCATGAGGATATCTTGGTTTTGCAGATTGGCCAAGGAACTTACAGCAGTGTTTACAGGGCTCGCGATGTTATTCATGATAAAATTGTTGCTTTGAAAAAAGTGCGGTTTGACAATCAAGATCCTGAGAGTGTCAAGTTTATGGCCAGGGAAATTGCTATATTGCGTAAGCTTGATCATCCAAATATAATTAAGTTGGAAGGGTTGATTACGTCCCAAACTTCTTGCAGCTTGTATCTTGTTTTCGAGTATATGGAACATGATCTGGTAGGGCTTACATCACTTCCTGGCATGAAGTTCACAGAGTCTCAGGTAGCCTTTTTTTTTTAAGCAGTCGAGAATGGTGTGAACAACTGTTGATTTTTCTTTTCTTTCAATATATAAATATAATGACGCCTAAATGCAGCATAGTTGCGGCTGTTTTCTTAATTTTGCAAGTGATAAGTATTTGCCCTTATATAGAATTTTCTGCAATTCTTACGTTTATTCTTCTTGGTTAGGTTAAATGTTACATGAAGCAACTTCTAAGTGGACTTGAACACTGTCATAGTCACGGTGTTTTGCACCGTGACATAAAGGGTTCAAATCTTCTTCTTGACCATAATGGCATATTGAAGATTGCGGATTTTGGCTTAGCAAGCTTTTTCGACCCTAAAGATAGTGTTCCAATGACAAGCCGTGTGGTCACGCTTTGGTATCGACCACCGGAACTTTTGCTTGGAGCGTCTCACTATGGAGCTGCAGTGGACTTGTGGAGTACCGGTTGCATACTTGGGGAATTATTTTCTGGGAAGCCTGTATTACCTGGGAAAACAGAGGTACCTTTCCCTTTACTACCTTTATTACATGGAACCTATGCAATGGCTAATTGAGGGTTATATTTATTTTAACTTTTGAGGGTTGTTGGCAGTTGAAAATTCATGGAAATGAGGTTATGTCCATATGAATGACTCTTTTAAGTGAAATAATGTATACTTTTGTAGGTTGAGCAGTTGCACAGGATCTTCAAGCTATGTGGATCACCGTCTGAGGATTACTGGAGAAAATCAAAATTACGCCATTCAACAGTGTTCAAGCCTGTACAACCATATAGACGGCGTATTGCAGAAACATTTAAAGATTTTCCTGCAAGTGCTTTGGGGCTTATGGAGACCTTAATGTCCATAGATCCTGCTCATAGAGGAACTGCAACACTTGCTCTTAACAGTGAGGTATGCTGATTATCTTTTTTGGGATGGTAATAGAGTATAATCTGAAAAATTGCTTTATGGAACATTATAAGTGGCAGCTTCTCTTTGAGTAATGATCCAAAGGAAACAGATAAACCTTAGAAAGGTATGGAACAATGGCCATTCCATGAGCTGGGAATTGTCTTCTTACTGAGGTGTTATATATTCTTTTAAACTCCTTATACTTCTCTTTTCCAATTATCCTCTGCCCAATTTTTCTGTTTCCAATTTACTATGGGCAACTCGTACTTGACCTGTTCCATTGGGTTAATGATTTTATTGCCTTTATTTTTTCAATTAATTTTTTTTGTAGGAGAATTTACCAAGATTCCACCCAGTTCTATTGTCTTTTGCCTACAATGAGACTTATTAAGCTTGATTTTGTGAATTTTTTTTTTAACAGTTCTTTACAACACAACCACTTGCTTGTAATCCATCAAATTTGCCAAAGTATCCTCCAAGCAAAGAGATTGATGCTAAGTTGCGAGATGAAGAATCTAGAAGGTACATGTTATAATTTAATCGCATTAAGAATCAACATAACTTTTAGCTTTCAGTTGAAGATTAGTATCTTGCTTTAAAGTAATAGCATTTATTTTTAGAGAAGAAACCGTATGATATTTTGTTTCTGTAGTGTATAAATTATGGGGATCCTGAAGTTTGGTGCCATAGAGTAGTAGATGGTCATCAACTCAAATTCTGTTGTTTTCTATGACACAATCAATGCAAACAACTATGATAGGCACCAGATATGATGAAATCTTGAACAAAAAGGTTGGATGCATCATGCATGCATTAAAATAACTGGCTTTGCACTTAATCTAATCATGTTGAGTAATTGCACTCAGCCTCAGGACCTTGAACTAATGGTTTTCAAGCAAGTTTCTTTATGGGCTAAAAAATCAATTTGGGGTTTCATACCCACTACCTTTAAAAAAAAATTGTTGAGTAATTATTGTCCTTCTTTTAATACTTTTGTTTGTATTGTACGTGAACATTGATTCTCTCTGTCCAATTATGAAATTATTGCTATTTTTTGTTTATTCATTGTGTCAAGGAGAGGCTAAATGTCCATGCAAGTGGATTTCACTGTATTAAACACTTCGTACATTCTTACAGGCACGGAGTAGCAGGAGGCAGGGACCAAAAGGGTGACCTACATAGGAGTTGGCGGAAAGAATATCTGCCAATTCCTGCTCCTAACCGCGATGCTGAATTATCCATAATGCAGGTAACTTTAAAGGAAGTATAGAATATGATTTTGGTTTTGGTTTTGGCATTGGTTTCAATCTGGGTTGCGCTAAAAGTGATTAGTATCCAGATATCATCGCTTCTTTAAAAATCTATGTACATAATGTGTTTAACAGAGAACGGCAGACTCGTAAAATTACTTATGGGCTGCTAATGCATTTTCGTGACTGCATTTACTAAATTGCACATTGATTTGCACATCCTGTTGGTACTCACTGATTTACCAGTTTGCATAACCGAGGGATAAAAAAATGTTACTTCTTTAGAAGATTCTGTGTTCGAGGATAGCTCTTTTGTATCTGATACTTGAAAGAAAATATAGGGAATGTTGTTATAAAATACTGTGTTGGATGGTTCTGTTTTGGAATGTGTACAGAATTTAATCCATTTTATTTTTAGTAAATCGATTACTCTTTTTTTTCATCATTATTTTTGCGTTTTTGGCCTGAACTATCCAATAACTTTTTGCCTCTCTAATTACAGAAAAGACATCACACAAATTCAAGAAGCAAAAATGAAATGTTCATTTCTCAAAAGGAGGCTGCTTATGCTATCAACCCCACAAAACAAAGACAATCTGGGAAAGAAGCAAGTAAAGATTTCTTGGAGCATCAGCGGAGGAAAGTTTCTAATTCTGGGCCGTTGGTTCATGGGACTGCAAAAGTTTCACATTCAGGACCATTGATTCAGGGGGCTACCTGGGCAAAGGTTGGAAAAGGATATAATGATCCTCCAGCCGTTTCAGGCAGGTCCAACTTGGCAACATTATCTGGTTTTGTAGCAAGCAGAACTGTGCTGCCTGAAGATCATCGTGAAAAATCTGGTCCTTCCTATGTAGGAGTAGGGAAACAAGTTGGTGGGTCTCAAAGATCTTATAAAGATTTAGTTTCCACAGGAAAGCAGGATTGCAGGCAAAATATTCAGAAGACAGCAGAACCAAGTTTGGTTAGTTTCTTGACTTTTCTCTTTAGTTTGAAGGTCTTAAAATCTCAAGCAACATCCTTTTCAACTTTGATCTCAAAATTCAGCATCTATTGAAGCTAACACTTTACTTTCTTGTTAATATTTTGCTGCAGCATGGTGGCGGTCCCAGAGGAAACAAGATTTTTGTCTCTGGCCCATTACTTCCAACAAACAATGTTGATCAGTTGCTGAAAGAGCATGATCAACATATCCAAGAATTTGCTCGACGAGCACGACTTGAAAAGATTACACCTGTTAAAGCTCATGCTTAGGAAAAGCAAGCAACAGACAATTAGACAGTTTATATAACCGGAGCTGGATAGATATGTAGTTAAATTTAGAGTCCTCTCTTGTGGCAGAGCTGAAAAATTCAGCTGTCTAATGCCCAGAGATCAAATTTAGCTTGTAACGTTTTATGTACAGCACTGCTTCTCCGTACCCGCATCAATGTTTTTCGTATTTGGTGAGTGTCTTTGAAGGATAAATTCTTTTCATATCACTGATATTCCTCATTGTTATACACAACAGTGGAATAAAAATACATCAAATTTTGTGACAATTTTTTCTTTTAATTCTTTCCCCAGCCTATTTATAATACATTCACTGTATATTTGGAGCAGTGCAAGTCAGAAATTTTTTAACTTCTAACTGACATAATAGCCTTCAAAATGTAGTTACTTTAAAAGCCATATTGTTATTATTACTTATCAATGAATTAATTACCTATCAAGTAATATATTTGCAATCAATTTCACTAGGTAGATAAATAAAATTTAGAAAGTGAAGCTCATTTCTGATGATGGATCATCGACTAATACTTGCTACCAAATACAAAATCTGGAAAAAATCAACTATGCAGTATAACTTGAATTTTCTTGTATAGAAACAAATCTCTCTTTCTTCCAAGCTTTCAACCAACTGTAAAAAGAATAAGTATAATTCATGAAAATAACTGCAAATTTACAGTGCAATTTTGAGCATCAAGCACTGAATAGTCATCAAAACTGGGATCAACATTTTGTCACCTGCCTTCAAGGAGAACATCTGAGGCATTTAGAGAGGGAGAAGAAGAACGATTCTTGTTAATTTCGTTGAATGTTGGGTGTCCTCTACTGCCAGCAAATTTCCAGCTTGACGTCATTGCACATGTTTCAATTCTCTTAAGCAAATGCACATTCATTCCCTCATCTTCAAGCCCAGTGCCCTCAGTTTGTCCCTCTAACATCTTCAATACTTGCCGTATTGTTGGCCTCGAATTTGCTTCTGGATGCGCACACAACAGTCCCAAATGCAGCACTTTCTCTACTACTTCATCAGCATAACCACCCTTAGCCTTTAATCTTTCATCAAGGACAGAAAGTAATTCACTTCTCTCTGTTAGGCTCCACATCCTATCCACCAAGTTTCGCTTCCCTTCTTCAATAGGTCTTCGACCAGACATCACCTCTAGAATCAACACACCAAAGCTAAATATATCAGTCCGAGTTGATGCTCGTCCTATTTTAACCACCTCTGGCGCTATGTATCCAGCAGTTCATATAACTTGGGTTGTGCTTTCTACTTGTCCATGATGGTGCATTTTAGCTAATCCAAAATCCCCTAGTCTAGCATTCATCTTTTTATCAAGTAACACATTGCTTGCCTTAATGTCTCGATGCAAGACTTTAGATTCCCAGCCCTCATACAAATACAATATCCCACTAGCAACATCTTTCAAAACCTTAATCCTCTGCTCCCAACTCAATGCGATGCTCTCATCACATTCAAAAATCCATTTGTCCAAACTTCCATTCTCCATATAATCATAAATCAAGATCAAGCTTTCTTTCTCTTTTTTACACCAACCTCTTAATCCAACCAAGTTTCTGTGCTTCAGCCTGCCTAAACTTGAAACCTCGGCCAAAAATTCTCTCATCCCATGCTCACTATCAAGAGAGATCCTCTTCAAAGCAACTTCTACTCCCAACAATTGACCTTTATAGACCTTTCCATTTCCTCCAAGCCCAATTACATTTTCTTCAGAGAACCCCTTTGTTGCTGCATGAATCTCTTGATAACTAACCCTATGCGGCCAATACTCCAATTCCCAATCTTCAGTTTCTTCTACATCTTTCATCTTTTTCCCTTTCCACTTCAAGCATACCATGTACACCACAACCCCACATCCCATTATCAACAAACCACCAACACTGACACCCAAAATGAACCCTTTTGATCGAAACACAGAATCTTTTGGAAGCACAAACGAAGGCAAATGTGTTGTCACCAAAGCATCCCCTATTGAAAAATTACTATTGCTAAAGCTCCAAGCCAATATCTTATGACTCTCAACTAATTGCCCAGTTCCTGCAGAGAACCCCACATGCATTTCAGCCAAAAGAACCCCAGAAAGATTAAGGAACTCACTTATCAAAGCCCGGTTAGGCCTTCTTGCCCCTGCCTTAGCCAGAGTAACATTAATCCTGAAATCTTCATAATCAATCCAAACTTGATAATTCTCACCATTATTAAGCCTCAACTCCTTGAAATTCCCCTCATCTTCTTTGCCCTCCCAAAACCCTGCAATATTTGAAGCAAAAGATGTAAGTGAGTTCACATCAAGACCCACATGATTATCATTGATATCAATGAATTCTTGGTTCTTGAACACATCAAACTCAACACCAAACACATGATTGTCCGGATCACCATCATTAGTCAAGTTGAAAAGACCAAGATGCTGAGCCGAGCTAGCACCAGCTATGCCAACAAAGGGCAAGAACACAAAGGCAAAGCCATGACCAGGCAAGAGATGCTTGTAAGGGGCAATGGAGAAAATGAAAGATGTAGAGAAAGGAAGCGGGGTAGATGAATTGGGTTGCTTTGTTGCCACCTTTGAAGGGTACAAGGCTCGTCCTATTGAAAAAGTTGTGTCATTTGTAAGAGCAAGGATTGAATTTTCAATTCTTGCATGGCCATATGTGTGGAGATTAGTGGAATTGAAGTTGGTGTTGAAAATGAAATCAAGAGATGATGATACCGGAAGCAGAAGTTGTAGTTGAAATATTGTTAAGAGGGAAACTGAAAAAGTGATTTTGGAAGACATTAGAGAGACAGAAGACGTGATTCGAGATGATGAAGCCGAAACGGTTAGCAAAGCAATAATAGCTTAGCTAACTTAGATTGAGTCATAGTTTTGATAAATGAAATATGGCCATGATACATTGACGGTGTTAGTATTAATTATCTTGGAAACATTCGCAGGTCAGACACTAGCATCTTTTGATCTTTAAGATTTTTTTTTGGGATGGTAAAAATCTCTACGGGGACGAGTATCTTCAGGGATTTTTTTCATTTGGGGAGGATATGAGGATAATTTTATACCCAATTTCTTATTTGGGGAGGGAACGGAGAAATTTTTTTACCCAATTTCTTATTCGGGGAAGGAAAGGGGATGAGGTGGAATCCTCATCCCCTACCCATTTCCCCATTTTAATTTTTAATTTTATTTTAATTTTTTAAAATTACTAGTAAATAAATTATAAAATTTAAATTATAAAATTATAAATATTGGTAAAAATAAAAAAATATCAAAATATTTATATTATTAAACTTTTAGGCCTAATTAACTAATTAAAGTCCTAAATTTTTATTTAGGACATTAAAAGATCGAGTAGATTCTATTAGCCAAATATATTTTTTAAATTTTAATATTCTTTAAATATTTTAAACTTAAATATATTTTTTATTTATTTTTAGATGTTATAATTGCCCACAGTGAATCACAATTTTAATATTTAATCTAATCTAATATTTGTTTTTGATTTGCTCCGATTTAACTATTGTGTTGTAAAGGGAATAGTCCACATTTATAAAGTGCCCACGCCACCATTGAAAAAGTTAATTTTGAATCTAAATTCGATTTTATTTGTAACAATTTTGTATTAAACTATTAATTTGTTCATGATAGTTTGTAAAAGAAGTTTGTATTCCTTGCATGTTGCGTTACTTACTAATTTAATATATGTGACTTTTGTAATAGATATTAATATAAGATATATTTCGAACTTTACTTTTATTTGAAATTTTTATTTTAATATGATTAACTCAAAATTGAAAAAAAATGTATTAGTTATTCAGGGATCGGAGACCCTCGGGGATCCCCTGTTATTATTCGGGGAGGGGATGAGGATTCTCTCAAATAATTCTGACGAGGACGGGGACATACGCAAAATATCGAGAATGGGTACGGGGAGATCGGTCCCCTCCCCTCCCCTCCCCATTGCCATCCCTAATTTTTTTTTATATATATCTTTTGACTTTTCAATTTTATACATTAAAAGTATTTTGGTCAGCTTAAGTAGGGGCTAAATTTATTAAAATTTGTTAAAAGGGTTTAGTTATATTGAAATTATTTTAAGATAAAGTATTTTTTTATAATTATATGATTAAAATTAAAATTATTTATTATTTTATATATAATTAAAATTGGTACTGCACTATAAATAAACTCCAATATAACTACAATATTTATTAAAATCATACTTTATAAATTATCAATAATAAGTTCACAAGGAAACTATTTTTGGATTCCCATGCTGAACTAGGGGTGGGCAAATTATCCGACCCGACCCGATCCGACCCGACCCGATCCGAAACATTTCGGGTTCGGATCGGATCGGGTGGTCAACAAAACCCGAGCGGGGGAAATTGGCTCAACCCGATCGGATCATGATCGGATCGGGTTTCACCCGATCCGATCTGAAAACCCGATCGGGTTGAGACAAAAAAAAAAAACTTGGGCAAAAAGCCAAAAATTACAGATTTACACTTACAATATCACACAGACACACACACGGCACACTCACATCTCACACGAGTACATGCATTGAATCAGTAACTCACACTCTCACAGAAACAAAATACAGATCACAGGAGAGAGTACAGACTCACGGATTTACAGTAATTCACAATTTCACATTTCACAAAGTATTCACCGCAACAAAACAATTCAGGAATTCAGTCAATTCACTCCAAACTATTCAGTATTCACTATTCACCGCAACAAAAGTTACAAAACAATTCAATAATTCACCAAGCAAACAACACAAGCAAAGCAATTAAGCAAAGTAACAAGTAACAACTCACAGTCACAAACCCTCACTCACGGTATCACTATCACAATTCACAAACCCTCACTGTCACAGTGTCACACAAAAATCACTGAAACCAGCAGCCGTCAAGCACAAGCAGGCAGCAGCCGTCAAGCACAAGCGGGCAGCAGCCGTCAAGCACAAGCAGGCAGCAGCCAACCCACTGTCCCACGCTCATTCACGCCTCACGGAGTCATGGCCTTCGTCGCTCACCACGCGCAGCAAACACACACGCACAGTTCACGGAGCTAGCTTCAACGGCCACCACACGCAGCCAGCAACCACTTCCGAGAACGACCCCAACTGAAGCCGAACCTGATTCGCGAAGATTGTGACCCGATCTACAGATCTACTGCAACCAAGCGCCGGATCCACGCCTTGAATCCTCCACTCCACCATAACTCAGTCCGATTGAAGATCCACCCAGCAAGCTGCCTCCGATCCACTCGAGTCTCCACCATTGGCATCCACGGGTCACGGCTGTTGAGTGTTGACATCCGGCCACCACACCCATTCACGGTCACGCCTCACGGGTCACGGATCCAGCCTCCAATCTCAAAAGGTCTCTGTCTCTCTGACTCTCTTCACTCTCTGTTTTGGAATTGGAACTTGAAGGCTTGAAAGCTGAAGCCCGAATAAGCAAAGCAAGAGTGCAAGACAGCAAATCCGGCTTTTAAAGTTATTTAAGAGATGGTATATATTATATAATTATATATGCATTAATGATTAATTATAATTTTTATTTGTTATATGTTATATGAGAAATGTTAATTGTAATTTTGTATGTTAAATTGTTAATTATATATAATTATATATTGTTAAATTTTATCAATAAAATAAAAATAATCTGGCATTAATTTTCTGTTATTAATTAATAATTGATTTTTTGTATGAATAGTAATGTTAGATTAAAAATTAAAATTAAATATTATGTTACAATATAAATTATAATTGTATATGTCATATGATATGTGTATTTATAGAATAGTTTCAACATCAACAAAAAATTAACCATTAACCAATTTAATTGCAGTAGTTTCAAGTTTCAACTTCAATAAATAATTAATCAATTTAATTAATTGCATAATAAGAATTAAGAATTTAAGATACGGATATGTAATTAATATTATATTATTTTGGCCAATGGATAATTAGATATTATAAATTAAATAATTAGTTTAATTTCTTGGTTTTCTTTTATGGAATATGAGGGCAAGAGAGTTTCTCGCCCTTTCTTTGGGTATGCTCAGAAAGTGTTTGTTCAGAATGAGGGCAAGAGAGTAGTATCTGAGGTGGAACGATATTTGAGTGACCCAGTTGAAGATCCAAGCAATCTTAAGCTCAATGTTTTGCTTTGGTGGAAGGTTAATGGATCAAAGTATTCGATATTAGAGAAAATTGCAAGGGATGTCCTCGCTGTTCCTGTTTCCACAGTGGCATCTGAATCTGCCTTTAGCACAGGGCGTCGCGTCATTGACGAATATCGGAGTTCTTTGACCCCTTGTATGGTTGAGGCATTGATATGTACCGAAAATTGGTTACAAGCTAAACTTTTTGCTAATCCTGTCTACAACCTTCAGGAAGATATTAAAGAGCAGATATTCCATATGGAGCTACATGAAGGTAATATTTTTCTCATACTTTATAAAGTTAAGATGTATTATAACTTTATAAATAGCATCTATATGTACTTAAGTTACTTACTAATTTCATTTTTTTTTTACATTTTAAAGAGTTTGTAAGATCACAAGCTTCAACGGTGGAAACAGTGAGCGCTGATATGGGTGTTATGGATATTTGAAAGGTAATTCTTAATATATATTATTATTTATAATTTCATATTATATGTTTAGGTTGTAATTTACACTATAATAATAGACAATAGTTGTTATAGTTTTAATTTATAATTGTTTCATTTATTTTAGATACATTGAAATTGTTGGAATGGTATTACTTAGGAATTAGGATTATTATTAAATTTACTTGATGATGAATGCCATGAAATAAGCCACAATTGACTTATTTTTTTCTTATATTTAATCAAGTACACACATGAATTGGGCATATGTGTTTGTGTTTAATGTCCCTTTATTTGTAATGTGGCTTAAAGAAAGTAGTTAAACGGTTATCTATTATTTTTTCAATTTTTTCCTAGGGGATATATGCTTCAATTCTTCAACTTGGAGTAGAAGAAATTGAAGTTAAAATTTGTCAAAGTGCTTGCGAGGAACGGTGGAGCCGTGGAGGAAGTTGATCTAGATTTACATTTAAACTTTGTTGTGTTTTGGATTTTGGAACTTTGTCATTTGTGTTTTGGAAAATGGAAACTATTTAATTATGTTTAATTTTGTGTTCTAAAGATTAATGTTTAGATTTTAGAATTGGACATTGCGCTTTGGATGGAGACTATTAAATTTAAACTTTGTGTTAATTTTAATTTTATGCTTTGTGTTAATTTTTAATTTTGAATCATTTGAATTTAATTCTGTAATAGTTTTCTTTTTTTGTTGGTTGAAATGAATGGATGAATGAATGAGGGAGGATAAGGAAGGTGGGAAAGAAATTTTTTAGTTAGCAAGGTGACAAGAGTGGAAGAGAAATGTCCTTGTTTTATAAAGGACATGCACGTTCATGTTGTTATTTCCAGAATGAAAATGAATCAATCCCTTACGTTTGCTGTGTTTGTCTTTTGGATTAGATAAAGTGTATGCAAAGTGTATGTAAATTTTCTTTTAAACGGTTGTATCTCCACTTCTCCAGAGGTCCCCATGGCCAAAAGCCAAAAAGAATAAAAAAAATAGAAAAAAAATGTTTCCTTATCAAGTATCAAGTATCAACGTGTGGCCCCATGACAAAATTAATGTGGATTCCACATTCCAGTCCACTGATTGAGTTTTGCCATTCGGTAGAGGGTTTTTTTTTTGTGATTTATTATATTTTAATATTAAATTTAATGGGTTTTATCTTTTACTATAAGACATTAACACTTATTATTGTGTCACATAGCAAATTGTTAAGGTTTTCTTTGAATTTTGAACAAACATGACCATAGGATAAGATTAAAATTTGTAAAAAATAATTCATTTTTTGATTGTGAAAAACTTTTGGACAGGAGAAATTCTAGCGTGATGATTTGGGTCTTCATAATCTAATATGAAACCACTAACAAATAATATTTTAACATATGTATATAATTTCTAAATTTATAAGTTATTTTATGAAAAGTCATACAATTTCTTTTTCCTCCCTTTCACTCTCTTCCCTCTAATTAAAGATAATTAATGGAGTAACTCAATTAAAATTACGTTTGATTCCCAATTGCTAAATTGGCAAATTAATTAATTATAACCCGAATTAATCCGAATAACCCGAATTTCATCCGAACCCGAATTAACCCGAATCCGATCCGATTACACCCGACCCGAATTAACCCGAATTCATCCGAATAACCCGAATTTAATCCGAATCCGAATTAACCCGCATCCGATCCGATCCGAACTCCACCCGACTTTTTAACCCGATCCGATCCGATCCGAATTTAATTCGGATCGGATCGGATCGGGTTTTAAGTTCGGGTGGGATTCGGATCGATTTTTATCCAACCCGACTAACCCGAAATCCGATCGGGTTGATCCGAACCCGACTCGAACCCGATTTTGCCCACCCCTATGCTGAACTGTTATCAATTTTGGATTCAGAAGAATTGTTAGGAATCCGTGTGCTGCATTCTACCGTAAGGCTGTGCATTTTCGTTGACTTTCACTTGACTAAAGCATGACTGGACGATGCAAGCAAGCTTATGTATGCACGAAGCAGCAGCTTGCAATCCACAATTTACGTCATAACCCGGGACGGATCCGCATGCCGCTCCATAAGTTGACCCGGCCTCAATCTTTTGACTGCGTTGACCCTCATTCGCCATTCATCTCGGCCGTTCTTTTTGCTCCCAACTGATGCTCCTTGTTGTGCCCGTCATCTATAAAAATTTAGGTGGTATTTCATAAAAATTGATATAAATTATTTTAATAATAATTTAATTTGTAAAAATTAATTGTAATATCATATAATATGAGTTGTAGTTTTAATAATAGTCTCATGTAATAAAAAAAAAAAGAGAAGTGTGTGTACATACATACATATATATGTGTGTTTTTTTTAGTGAAGGCATAAGTAAAAATACACTAAAATATAAAATATATATATATATATATATATATATATATATATATATATATATATATATATATATATATATATATATATATATATATATATATATATATATTTCAATACATCAGAGACCGTAGGCTAATCTTATATCAGTTTTGGTGTATGATTAGGGTAATTAGTTGAGTGAATTTTATTTTGAAAAAGACCAGATAATGAGATAATTCTAAGCGTTCGACTTTTGGGTAATAAATGAATTTTTTATTTTATTTCCAGACTTAAAATTCTGGCGGCATGAATAATGTAGTTATGTAATTATCGGATTTTGACATGCAACCGACAAGAATCTGGATTCGGGATTTGGCAATGGGCCGTTTGCTTTACAATCGGGTAATGTTCGATCCAGCTCATCCATCAACCGATTAACGTTTGTTTGTTTTGTTTTGCGGGGAACTGAATAGCTGTGCGACAGTCACGGACCACGCGTGTTAAGCTTTTATTCGGCGTACCGTAGGTTTCACACCACAGCTTCTTAATATGAGCTTGACATACACACAATTGTGCACCATAAAATAGGTGATTGTACGCGATCATCCTTATTATTTTGTACTTCCAATGATAATGATCATGTATTCACACATGTATTATGGTTGACAAGAATAGTTGATATTTGTCATTTATGGTTGATTATAGGTCTGTTTAGAATTGAGGTTGAAAAGTTAAAGTATTAAAACATTTGATAAATTTTAATTGCTATAATTTAAAAATTGAGTTAATTTGATTTTATACATGTATAATGAAAAATATATTATATTTTTACTATTCTTATTAAAATTCTTATTTAAAAATTATATTTAATATAATATTAATTTTTATTTTATAATTATAGTTTCTTAACAGTAATTATAGTTTAAACTTCAGTACCAAACAGGCCTATATCTTTAATTTTTCCATATGTTGATTTTTAAATTAACAAAAATAGAAAAGTCAAGCCTGATATTTGAGGATTTGACTATACTTGCTGACAAAAGGTACAAACACTGGTTCGATTTTCCATTTTTCTTTTTTTTTTTAAATAAAAAATAGCATTTAAATATGTGAATTGGAAATGTCTAAAATTGCTAAAATTGAGCGTGTATTATAACAGTTCTGTACAAAGATAAAGGGGTGGTAAAAGTCTAAATTAATATTTTTATTTTCTATTTTTCTCAAGATTTAAATTTAGGTGGCCAACTAAATAAAACCACTTGAAAATTAATCGTTCAGGCCCCTGAGATAATATTTCAAGAGATTTTATCTCAAATGATTTAACATTTATTTTTTAATTATAGTATGATTAAATAATTAATTTTACAAATTTGAAACTTTAACATCCAATAAAAGAATGCAACTAAAATATATTTAGTTATCATTTGGAAAATGTAAAGTACAATATAAAGAGTTAATGGGTTACTGAGTGCATTTGAGTGAAATACATCCTGAATCATATCATATGGGCTATTATTGTGTGGGTATGCTTAGAGATCATTGGGATGTCTCTAGTAAAACAATACAGGATACAAAAAAAATGGGCTATTGTTTTGTGGATGTAATTAGAAATCAAATAAGTGGATTTAGTAAATTATAACACCCTTCTGTCTATGGAAATTACATAAAAGGACAAACACGAATATAATTAACCCATTTATACTTTCTCTCTCTTCCCCCTCTTTTAGGTATGCTTTATTTAATAAAAATGGCTCCTTCTTTAGTGAGATTATATGAACAAATGCCTGAACCAAAATATGTTATTGCTATGGGAGCATGTACAATTACAGGGGGGATGTTCAGTACCGATTCGTATAGTACTGTTCGAGGAGTTGATAAGCTAATTCCCGTGGATGTTTATTTGTGGGACTGCTTGCCTAAACCAAGGGCCGTTATAGATGCCATAACAAAACTTCGTAAGAAAATATCTCGAGAAATCTATGAAGATCGAATTCGATTGCAACGGGAGAATCGCTCGTTTACTTTTACTACCAATCACAAGTTTCGTGTTGTATGCAGTACTAATACTGGAAATTATGATCAAGGATTACTTTATCAACCACCATCTACGTCAGAAATCCCGCCTGAAACCTTTTTCAAATACAAAAGTTCAGTATCTTCCCTTGGATTCATTAGTTAGCCTAGAGGGTTTATTTGTACAGAATTAGAAAAAGTGAATTAATCTTCATAAATTAAAAAAATTATCATAAATGTGAAATATTTATCAAAATCAAAATGTGGGAGAGACAAAAAAGATACACAGTTGTTTGTCTGCTTGGCTAGTCAAGCATGGGCTAGTCCATAGATCTTTGGGCTTTGACTACAAAGGAATACAAACTTTACAAATAAAGCCCGAGGTTTGGCACTTTGTTGCTGTCATTTTGTATTATATGTGGTTGCAATTATTTGCGTTCCAAATGTGCCTATTATGTAGCACTAGTTGGAATGCTAGCTGGTATTTATCATCTTACACGAATATCATATGATCTAGATCAACTATAAGAAGTATGCATAATAGTATTTGCTCCAAAGAGTAATCATAAAATTCTATTAGTTTTTTAAGTTTGAAAAAGTGCAAATTTCAAGAATAGAAATCTTATGATATGCTGAAAATCCTTTATGATAATAATCTATGATTGACACATGGCTTAATGATTGAAAGTTGGATAGGACGGGCCTTATATAAGGATTATATTGCCCCTAATTTTTATTAATTAGTGTTAAAAATTGTATGTTGATTAATAAGTAAAAATGTTAATTTGTGCTTATAATATAATTTAAATATGTAATTATGTAATATATTATGAATTTCTAATTATTTTTCTAAATATTTGATTTTGTGTATTTTTGTGTGTTTATTAGGTTATAATAATATTTTCACGCAATTTGAGGCTCCAAACAAATGTACATATATCAAATTTTGATTCCAGAAATCCAAGAAACTAGATCATTGTCGAGGAGTATTCGCAACTTTTGTTGTAAATTTATAAGTTTTTACTACGGTAAATGTGACAATTATGAAATTATAAGTTTTTACTAAGTTAGGAGTGTTAATTGTTAGTGGAATGTGTTGGATGTGTTTGAGTAGATTAAGTTAAGTTTATGTTTTGTTAGTAGAACAAATGTATGGCTAAGATGTAATTATTTTTGTTTATTTGAGTGGTGTGGATTAATCATATATTAGTATAAATAGAGAGGAGGGGGAACACACCTCTTTACACATTTTCTTCTCTTCTTTCCTCTCAAATTCTTCTTCTCATCTCTCTTTGTAATATATTTTCAATAAATAAAATTAATTTTATTTTCAATTTTCAAATATTTTTTTAATTATATTTTTTAAATTTTAATAATTCTCTTTATTTCAATTATGTTGAGCTAAATACTAATAGTTAGGGGAAGGTGAAACTCTTAGTAAAAAAAATGATTTAATCAAATTCTATTTTTAATTATATAAATTAAATTATTTTCTATATAATTTTATCCATATTTTATATTTTGAAATTTTGATTTATTGTAAACAAACTTAGGAGTTTGGCACAATGAATTGTTAAATCTTAGTATAAAGTATGATAAAATGATATTTTGACTTATTGTAAACAAGTTAAGTTTTGGCATATTAAGTATAATTTATACAATTAATCTTTTGGGCAATAAAGTAAAAATAAAAAGCATTTATTAAATTGTATTTATTACTAAGAGTAGATCCATAACCCTAACTAATTAATTTCATAGTTTTTCTCAAATTAAATTGCATATATTTAAATTTAATTTTTATTTTTTAGATAAACTTAAATAAACAAATTAAATTATTTCTCTGTGGATCGACCTTGAACTCACCGAGTTATAGTATAATTAGGCACTCTTATACTGGGGAGTAAATTAAATACTTTTAAGTCGTGTCAAGTTTTTGGCGCTGATGCTGGAGAGAACTATTTATTTTATTTTATTTTATTCATTTTTTTTACTTGTTGTGTAAATGTTCATTTACCTCCTTTTTCTTTTCTTAAATTCTGTTATATCCACAAAATTGTTTTGAATCTCACTTTCACCCCAAAAATTCTCATTTTGGCTCATTCTTCTCATGATTGCAGTTTGACCACAAAATTGTAAATTTTTTTGAATAAGTCCCTCGCCAATATTTCCCATAATTCTCAAATTTAAACCTACAATTTGAACTTTTTTGGATCATATTTGGACTTCTTTAGACCTTATTTGGACTCAATTAAAAAATGTTGACTTTAAAAATTACTACAAAGGCCCATTAATTTGAATTAATCACTTAATTGGTTAGTAATTTTTAAAATTTCAAAAAAAGAGTCTATACTTTGAGATAATTATTTTTTTTATTTCTGCAATTTACTTTTCGCATTTTTTTATGTTTCTTTATGGCATTTGCTTTGTTTATATGTTTGGTTTACCGCTTATTTAGTTAGTTAATTTTCAGTTTATTTATTTTTAGTTTGTATTTTTTTCTTGTACATTTTTCTTGTTTATTTAATTTTCATTTTGTGTTTAATTTGTGTAATTTTCATTTTTTATGTTATTAATTTGTTTGTGTATCATCTTTACAACATAATTTCACACACAAACATCATCATCGTCATTGCATGAGACATTGGTCTCAAATTTCAAGTGGAAGATTAATTCGTAGATCTCAATCACCCCCGCCAATCATGGACGAGATCCAAGACGAAAATATTTTGGGCCAACTTAATCCTCTAATTAATCAGGGAGACAACTAATCTCAACATGATCAGAATCAACCAAAAACTTTGAGAGACTACATAAATCCAACAAGAACCGGAGCACCATCATGTATAGTATTTCCTCTAGAAATGTCTCGATTCAACTTCAAACTAGGTATTATCCAACTTTTACCAATATTTCATGGTTTAGAATATGAGAATCCATACTTGCACCTAAGAGATTTTGAGGAAATTTGTAATACATACGCAGACTAAAATTGTAGCATGAACATAATCAAATTAAAACTTTTTCCTTTTTCATTAAAAGATAAAGCTAAAACTTGGCTATAAAACCTTAGATCTGGATCAATAAGAACTTGGAATAACATGCAAGAACATTTTTTTAAAAAAATTCTTTCCACCTCATAGAATCAATTCTTTTAAAAAGCAAATAACTTCTTTCACTAAAAAAAATAGAGAAACATTATATCAATGTTGGGATAAATTTAAAAATTGGTTAACATATGTCCAAACTATGGTTTTAAAACTTGGCAATTGGTCACTTATTTTTACGAGAGCTTAACATCACAAAGTAGACAAGTTGTAAAATGGTGAATTTAGAGATAAAAATTCTGAAGATGCACTAGATTACCTTGACCAATTAGCTGAAAATGCAGAACATTGAGATACTGTTGGAATTTTTGAATTGACAAATAAACCACAACCATCTCCATCTAGTGGAGGAATCCATAACCTTAGGGAAGATCATGATTTGCAAGCAAAATTTGCATCCCCAGTTAGGAAGGTTGAAGCTTTGGAGAATAAAAAGAGTGATCAAGTAAAATTTGTTCAAGAAATTGCATGTGATGTTTGTAGTTCTAATGATCATTTCACTCAAGATTATCTCACTCTGCTTGCACTTAAAGAATGTTTGCATGATCAAGCTAATGTCATTAACACTTTTAACAAGCCAAACCTATATCCATAGACTTATAATCCTGGTTGGAGAAATCATCCAAATTTTAGTTGGAGGAATAATAATAATGCACAATCTTCACAAGCACCACCTCTACAAAATTTTCAAAATGCTCAGCCTTATGCACCTTATGTTCCACCACCATGAAAAAATTTGGAAGATATAATGCATTCTTTCATTAGGAAGCAAGATGCTATTAACAATCAAAATGCACAAACCTTTTCTGATTTGAAAGATACTCTTACTAAAATTTTTTCTACACTCACAATTCAAGAAAAAGGAAAATTTCTAGCTCAACCACAACCAAATCCTAAGATTTAACAAAATTCACCCATGGACCAAGTTAATTCAGTTATAACTCTTCGTAGTGGTATGGTTATTGATAGACTTATTCTTGAACCTTGTGAAGATAAAGATAATGAAAATTCAAAGGGTAAGGAAAGACTAAATAAACTTACACCTAGTGAAAAAATAACCATTGTTTCATCTGAACCACCATTTTCGGCATGCATTGAATAAACTAAGGAAATCAAACAGTTCTTCTGAAATTTATGAAATCTTTAAGCAAGTAAAAGTTAACATTCCTCTGTTAGATGCAATGAAGCAGGTACCTTCGTATGCTAAATTTTTAAAGGACTTATGCACTGTCAAGAAGAAATTGAAGGTAAGAAAGAGTGCGTTCATGGCTGAACAAGTAAGTACCATTCTGTCTACTTATAATAAGTTAAAATATAAAGATCCTACTTGTCTTACTATTTCTTGTATTATTGGAGATCACAAAATTGAGCATGCTTTGCTAGACCTTGGTGCTAGTGTTAATTTGCTTCCATATTCAGTTTAGCTTCAACTTAATCTTGGTGAGTTAAAATTAACTTCAACTACACTTTTACTTGTCGACAGATCAGTTAAAGTGCCAAAAGAAATAGTGGAAGATGTTTTAGTACAAGTTGAAAAATTCATATACCCCTTGGATTTTATTGTCTTAGAAACCTGTTGTGAATAATTATAAACTAATTCCTGTAATTTTGGGTCAACCATTTTTAGCAACTGCTAATGTTTTGATTAGTTATAGGAATGGTTTAATGAATTTATCGTTTAGAAATATGACATTAGAGTTGAATGTTTTTAACATATGTAGGCAACCTAATGAAGAAAATGAGAATGAAAATGAGATTGATGAACAAAAGGAATTGCTTGAATCTTATATCAAGGAAAATATTTAAAAAGGAATTTTTTTCTGAACTTAGTGATATTTGTTTGGTTAATTCAATTGAATCAAATAAGCAACTTGAACATGATACTTCTAATATAATTTTGTTACTTAATTCTGCACAGACTTTACAAAATAATGATGAGAAACCATAATTTGACGAGCTTGGAATCACGGAAAATATCGAACAACAAGAAGCACCTCTATTGGGATTGAAACCTTTGCCGGAGGGATTGAAGTATGCTTATCTTAGAGAAAACAAATTTATCCTGTTGTGATTTCTTCCACCCTAACAAGCGACCTAAAAGGTAAGTTACTGTCTGTTCTTAAAAACAATTAAGGAAATGCGATCCTTTTTAGGACATGTAGGATTTTATAGGAGGTTTATAAAAAAACTTTAACGCCATATCTAAACTACTTTGTAACCTCTTATTAAAAGATGCACCATTTAAATGGACTGATGATTGTGAAAAATCTTTTGAGAAAATAATTTAGTTTTAACATCAGTACCCATTATGCAATCTTTTGATTGGTCTTTGCCTTTTGAATTAATGTGTGATGCAAATGACTTTGCTGTTGGTGCTGTTTTAGGACAAAGAAGGGATGGTAAGCCGTTTGTGATTTATTATGCTAGTAAGGCTTTGGATAATACTTAAATGAATTATTCGACAACTGAAAAAGAATTACTTGCTGTGGTGTTTGCATTAAAAAAATTTCATTCATATTTGTTTGGTTCTAAAATTGTTGTTTTTACTGATCACGCTGCTGTGAGATATTTGATGACTAAACAAGATGCCAAATCAAGACTAATTCGTTGGATTTTGATACTTCAAGAATTTGACATCACTATCAAAGATAAAAAGGGTGTCGAAAATGTCGTTACTAATCATTTATCAAGACTTACATATGAATTCACATAACACCCATCAATGACTCTTTCCCGGATGAATTTTTATTTTCTGTTACTTCAATGCCATGGTATGCTAACATTCTTAATTTTCTTATTCCAGGTAAAATGCATTTGCAATGGAATGCTTAAGAGAAGAAGAAATTTTTGGTTGAAGGTAAAAAAATTTATTGGGATGATCCTTACTAGTTCAAATATTACCCTAATCAGATTTTTTGGTGATGCATTCCTGATAATGAGATAAGTAATGGCATTTGATAAGTGTATTTTTTTCATATATTTTGCTATTAATTTCTCCATCTTTTTCTTGTTTTGATCTTAAATATTCTAGTTATTTTAGTTAATTTTTAATTTAGTAAATTATATTTTTATTGTGTTAATTTTTATCTTAGTTTTTTTTTCATTTTGTTATTTTAGGTATATTTTGGGATTAAAGAGAAATTAAATTGGAGCATTTAGGAAAGAAATCCGATTGAAAGAATCAGAATAGGAAAAGAATTGAAGATTGAGAGACAAAAGTGCACAAGAGATCAATAATTGGAAAGAATTAAAGAAATAAAGAATATTTTCCAATTAACTTGTACAGGCCAAGCAAAATTAATCTTGCACATGGAGCTAAAATTGAAAAAAGGAAGCCAAGCCAATTACAAGCTAAGCCATCACATGAAAGCTAAAATTGAAAAAAAAAGAAATTGTCAAAGTGGCCAGCACGTGAAAGGAAGGAGAATAAAGCCTTTTGGCTTTAGGAAATCATGGCCAAATCATTATTGGCTTATTAATTGAAGCATGAAAGTGGCGGTTTGGCTTGGATTTAATTCTTCCCATAAAAGCCACAATTGAAGCATTATAAAAGAAAAAAGCAGAAGCAACACAAGGGGGATTTTTTCGGCAGCACACAAACTGAAAAATTTGCAGCCACAAAGGAGAAGAAAAAAAATCAGCAGCCGAAAGAAATTGAAGAAAAAGGCAGCCATGATTGGTTTTATCAATTCTCTTATTCCCAATTTAATTATGTTAGGCTAGATTTTCTATTTGGTTGAGGGTGAATTCAAAACCCCAAACATGTCATATGATTAAGTTTTAATTTATGTCATTCAATTTATTTAATTGAGATTGTTTATGTTCTTCTATAATTAATGTTTATGATTTTATTCTCGTCTTGTTTGAGTGGCCAATTAGATAGGATTTGAATAAATTCTATTGCTAGATTAAAATTCTTGATCCAATTGTCTTGAGATTTTAATCATAAGTAGCAGGTTGGAATCAGTGATTTCAATTGGAGAACATAACCTAGGTTAAATAATCCGAGCTTGTGTGTTTATTATCGAGATTAACCTAATATCTTTCTTTCCTTAATGCTTCCATTATCTTAAATTTAAAGAGCTTATTTTAAATTATTTAATGGTTAGAGATTAGGTGAAGAGCTTGTTTTACCTAACGACACACTAAGAAAAGATTGAGACTAACAGAGCTTGTTGTTATCTACAGTTGATAGTTTCAATATGAATTGATATATTATGTGCATGTTTTGTGGTGGCGAATGATCCTTTAACCAAAGTTTTTCTCATTGTTAGTTCTTTATCCTTTAACTAGAGTTTTTATTTCTTGTTAGTAATTTTAATTTCTTTATTTCTTGCTATTTAGTTAAAAATTCAAAAACCCCCATTTTTTTTCTATTTTTAGTTGGCATTTTCTTTAATTAGATTAATTTATATTATTATTCCTATTATTATTTTATTTTAAGTCCTGCTTTAGAGTTGATAATAAATACAGCTAATATAGTCTCTGTGGGATCGATCCTTACTCACTCTGTACTAATTATTTATACAAGTAGTAAGGTTCTAAATTTGGTGCACCCTAACGACACTACCATCATTAATTTTTGTCAATTTGAAGCATGTGTTGGACACTTTTTTTCAAGAAAAAAATACAGCTAAAATTTTGTAATGTGGATTTTATTGGCCTACCATATGTAAAGACACATATCAATTTTGCAAAACTTGTGAAAACTGTCAAAAATTAGGATCAATTACTAAAAGAAACATGATGTCTTTAAATCATATACTTGAGATTGAAGTATTTGACTGTTGGAGAATTGATTTCATGGGTTCGTTTCTACCATCTTTTGGATTTGTGTGCATATTAGTTGTAGTTGATTATGTCTCAAAATGGATTGAAGTAATTTCTTGTCGAAATAATGATAGCAAAACTATAGTTAAATTTTTAAGAGAAACATTTTAAGTCGATTTGGAATCCCTTGAGCCATTATCAGTGATGGAGGTAAGCATTTTTGTAATAAGTCATTTGAGACTCTAATGAAAAAATATGGAATTACAAATAAAATTGCTACCCCTTACTATCTTTAAACAAATGGTCAAGTTGGATTAGCAAATAGGGAGATAAAACAAATTTTAGAAAAGACTGTAAACCCAAACTACAAAGATTGGACTCTTCGACTGACTGATGCACTCTAGGCCTACCGTACTGCATTTAAGACGTCTTTAAGAATGTCACCCTATTGGCTAGTTTATGATAAACCTTACCACTTACCTGTTGAACTTGAGCATAAATCATTTTGGGCTATTAAAGCTTGTAATTCAAATTTGGATGATGCTGGTAATGTGTGAAAATTGCAATTGACTGAACTTGAGGAATTAAGAAATAATGCATATGAAAATTCAAGAATTATTAAGGTAATAACAAAAGTTTTTTATGATAAAAGAATTTTCTGGAAAACATTTGAGATTGGTAAAAAAATATTGCTTTTTAATTATCGTCTTCATTTGTTTCCAAGAAAGTTAAAGTCAAAGTGGAATGACCTATTTGTTGTAAAAAATATACATCCATATGGGGATGTAGAAATTGAGAATCCAAAGAGCATTTAGAGTTAATGGACAAAGAGTAAAACCATATTTAGAATACCAACCACGTGAAGAAAGTACCGAAATAAATTTGAGTTACCCACCAAATCTTGATTAAGTTTTTAATGAGTGATTTAACTTTTCACTGTTATTTGACTGTTTGAATTGTTTGATTGTCTTGAATGATACGCGTTATGATGTTTCTTACTTAAATGTGTTTGATAAATGTGTTTTTTTTTGTCATTATACATCATGAGCAACTCAATAAGGAAGTTTCTGTTCACACATCTTAAAAACCTTTTGCAAGTGAAATTTCACTTGAAAAGCCTCATACAAAGCTGTAAACCTCATACAAAGCTGTAAATCACATCCAATTTAGGATCTGCAACCACCAACATTGGTGTCCTACGTTGAGAATCTAGAAAGACAACTCAGAGAAATAGAGGGTGGTATATACGAATTCTAATTGGAGCTTGAAATTAACTCAATAAGAGGATGAATGTGAGTCCATTTTCCTTTTTTACATTGTGTGTTTTCTTTTTTTTTTGTTCGCCTTCACATTTGATTTTGCAGATTTGATTTTCTTCATTTTGATGTGTTTTGATTTATTTTCCCGTATAAATGGCGGATAACGGTATCCTCAGTTTCCTAATAACTGAAATCTCAAAATCAAGCATGGAAGAAATACAATACAAATTGCATAAACTTTTTCCTTCTCTCCCTCAAAATACCCTCAAGAAAATTTACAAAGCTCGTTGTGAACGATTGCGTTTGGTAAAAGCACATTTGCTGAAAAAAGGACAGCTAAAATACTTAGCTCAAAATGTCATATCTATGTAAAATTTAGTTGCAAACGAGAAATTTTGTAAACCTTTAAGAATGGTTTCTGATAATCGAGAAGATAAAATTAAATTCGTGCTGGCATGAGTAAAGAATCGTTAGATGATATCTTACGATCTCTTGAGACGTATCGAAGCGGACATGTGGAATATGAAATTCATAGGTTATGGAGACTATTCCAAAAAGAAAGTGCACAGTTTAATCTTCAGAATCTAACTCAAAAAGACTATGTTTGCTAGTTTCCAAGAAAACTGGATAGGAAACCTATCCTCGACCCATAGAGGGCGTTCAAGCTGTTATTAGACGTAAAACTAGATGAGCCACAATCACAACTACTAGTAAATATCCTTTTATTTTGTTGTTCTTTTATCATTTGAATTATTGCGTTTAATGGTGTGATTTTGTATGTAATCATTATTTTTTTCTTTACTGTTTTTTTCCTTTCACTATTTGCTTTTGAATTATTGAGACATGAGCTTTATGCGTCATTTGAAAAATACACCAACCTATGTATAGCTATTTATCATTATATCTATACTAAGATCTTTAAATATGAGATCTTTTTTTTCCAAATACTTATAACTTATTTTTGAAGATTATTTTAATGGTAGCATCTTCAAGTAAACAATTCAAAAATATTTGTGTGTTTTCTGGATTTCATTATGGAAAATACAAGGAGTTCGTTCAAGCAACTGTAGATCTTGGTCATGTCATACCTAAGAGGAAACTGCACCTAGTATATGGAGGAAACCAGGTGCTATGTATCATTCCACAGACCTTAAAACCTCTGGGATACATGTCTGACCCACCAATTAGAGAAGAGTTAGTTGTCTCAAGTATGCACGAGCGAATATCTGAGATGTTAAATCATGCTAACGCTTTCATTTTCTTGTCAGGTGATCTTGCAACTTTAGAGGCACTGATTACATTTGCATCTTGAGCCCATTTGAACATCCATAAAAAACCCATTGGTTTGCTAAATGTTAATAATTTTTATGATGGCTTTCTTTCATTTTCTTGCCATTACATTCATTAACCATGCAATTAAGAATCATTTTATTTCAATCTCCGCGAAAAAACTCTTTATTTGTGCTGCTACTGCTAATGAATTACTTATTCTTTTACAAGCATACAAACTAGAGCTAGATCCTAGGACCTTGGCATTAGAATGATTAACTAATGATGGTAACCCTAGCCCTAGTAAGAAGTACAAGTTGGACTTAACTCTTCGGTTCTAATTATCTTCTTGGAGCAATCAACTAATGTCTTCTAAACTCTACTTCTTTCCTTTAAGCCATTGAGGACAATGTCTTGTTCTGGTTGGGGGAAGGCAATAGTTGACAGTTGTGGAATATTTCAAATCCTAGTAATATTTATGTCGAAGATGGCAGAATATGGGGTGAAGCGACTCTAGAAACGCATCTTCTACGGCATGTTCAGGTATGATCTTTTATATTTTTTGTTTTATTATTTATGTTTTCTTTATCTTTTACGTCTTTTTACATGCATATCTTTAAATTATGAATAATATTTAGATTAGGTTGGGGGGAAGAGATAATTAATGTAAATTGTAAATAGGTGTGTTTACTTATTTATTTTTTTAAAAAAAACAAAACAACAAAATTTTTCTTGTCTAGGATGGCTGTGTAAAGAGTCACGACTTTTGAGACGCATCCCTAATAGTCATGTTGTATTATATTTTGATTTTAAAATTCATTGTAAGTTGTTTTTGTTCCCTTTTCTTTGAATTACTCAAATTTGTGAATTTCCATTTGGTTATTAAGTCATTTTGTTGTACTCATTTAACATGTATTATTAAATCATTTTTCACACTCACACTATGACACATACTAGCGGGTGGTTATTAAGTCATTTTGTTGTACTCATTTAACATGTATTATTAAATCATTTTTCACACTCACACTATGACACATACTAGCGGGTTGTAAGTTAAAAGTTTTGCAGCATTTAGTTCTTTTGATTTATTAGGGATAATATCTAAGGTAGTAGAAAGTGTATATTGCAAAAAAAAAAAAAAATTGAATGTGTTTAATTTTCTTATATCTAAAACCCAAGTAAATAAGTCCGTATGAGTGTTTCAACACCTAGTGTCCTAAGGCCAACTAGTCTAAGAGTCATTGGCCCAAAACTCGCCATATGGGTTATAGATATATTGTTTGCTTATTTCTTAAAGACTCGAGTAATTAAGTCTGTAGGGGTGTCTCAATACCTAGTGCCCTAAGGTCAATTGGTCTGGGAGTCACTGACCTAAAGCTCGCTACATGAGTTAAAAATGTAATATTTAAAAAAAATAAAAAGTTTGAATAATTTACTGCCTGAAGATAGAATTTCTAAAGAGTTTTATAATGAAAATGATGTTTTCTTTTTAATGAAGCCCTATAAGTATTGTGTTAATTACCTGAGTACAAAAGAATGTTTATGATATTCTGGGTAATGAGTGAGCGACAAAGAGTTAGAAAAATTTAGGAGAGTTTATTTATTTGGTAGTTTAGAGTATAGATGAACAACTATTAAGTTACATGTGAATTTTGCAAATCTTAATTTAACATAACGCTTTAATTGCTAGGGGTTAGCAATAAGCTAGTTGGGGGATGTGATTAGTGTTAAAAATTATATGTTTATTAAGGAGTAAAAATGTTATGTTGTGCTTATAATATAATTTACATTTTTAATTATGTAACATATTATGAATCTAATTATTTTTCTAAATATTTGATTTTGTGAATTTTTGTATATTTATTAGGTAAAAATAATAATTTCCCGCAATTTGAGGCTCCAAACAAATGTACGGATGTCAAGTTGAGATTTTGAAAGTCTGAGAAATTAGGTCATTGTGAGGAGGATCCACGACTTTTGTTATAAGTCTATAAGTTTTTACCACAGTAAATGTGATAATTATGAAATTATAAGTTTTTATTATGTTAGATGTGTTAATTGTTAGTGGAATGTATTGGATGTGTTTGAGTGGATTAAGTTAGGTTTATGTTTTGTTAGTGGGACAAATGTATGGCTAAGATATAATTAGTTTTATTTATTTGAGTGGTGTGGATTAATCATGTATTAGTATAAATCGAAAGGGGGGAACACACATCTCCACACATTTTCTTCTCTTCTTTCCCCTCAAATTCTTCTTCTCATCTATCTTTGTAACATATTTTCAATAAATAAAATTAGTTTTATTTTCAATTTTCAAATACTTTTTTTAATTATGGTTTTTTATTTTATAAATTCCCTTTATTTCAATTATGTTTAGCTAAATACTAATAGTTAGGGGAAGGTGAAACTCTTAGTAAAAAAATATGATTTAATCCAATTCTATTTTTAATTATATAAATTAAATTATTTTCTATTTAATTTTGTCCATATTTTATAGTTTGAAATTTTAATTTATATTAGACAAATATGGGAGTTTGGCACAATGAATTCTAAATATCTTAGTATAAAATATGGTAAAATGGTATTTTAACTTATTTTAGACAAGTTAAGTTTTGACACATAAAATACTTAATCCATAATAAAATTAATGGGAAAATAATTGTAATTATACAATTAATCTTTTGGGTAATAAAATAAAAATAAAAAGAATTTATTAAATTGTATTTATTACTAAGAGTGGATCTATAACCCTAACTAATTTAATTTCATAGTTTTTCTCAAATTAATGGGAAAATATTTGTAATTTATACAATTAATCTTTTGGGCAATAAAATAAAAATAAAAAGAATTTATTAAATTATATTTATTACTAAGACTATATCTATAACCCTAACTAATTTAATTTAATAGTTTTTTTCCAAATTAAATTGCATATATTTAAATTTTATTTTCATTTTTTAGATAAACTTAAATAATTAAATTAAATCATTTCTCTGTGAATTGACTTCAGACTCAATAAGCTATAGTATAACTAGGCACTCTTATACTTAAGAGCAAATTAAACACTTTTATGTCGTGTCATTTATGAAATACAAGATGCTTATTGAATTCTAAGAAATTAATCTTCATTTTGACCCAATATTCAAGAAATATTTGTACGTTCTTTCTCTAGATCAAACGGAGGAATTGAAGTCTCATTCGTATTATTATTGTGAATGGGATAAAGAAATTAAAGAGTTCTGTATCATGAACTTTGTATCGCGCACACCACTTCGACGGGCTCTAGCGGGTCACAGAGAGGGGAAGGAAGAAATAAAATAAAAAAAAATAAAAGAAAAAAAGGCCTATTCCCAGACATCGAGCTAGATGGATAAGTATGTATGTATCATGATCTATAAATGAATATGTATGGCGAGCCATATCACTGAATTTGTAGTGATAGATACTCATAGATATTAATCATATGCCAGGAACCAGATTTGAACTGGTGACACGAGGATTTTCAGTCCTCTGCTCTACCAGCTGAGCTATCCCGACCATTTCCGACACACCGTTCTCATCTTACTAGATGACTTGGGTCTATGTCAATTAAAAAATAAACAGGGATTAAAAGTCTTGGGAGGGGAATTTCATTTCTTGAATCATCAAAAAGAAGACTTTGTAAGTTTCAGTATGAGCAATAATATGGATTGGGAATCATTCAAATAATTCTTTGCTCAAAGATGTTTATTTGTATATATGTATAGACCACAAGGCTTGTGATAAGAGAAAAAATTCTGCCCAAATCCTTTGAGAAAAAAAAGAGAAAAGGTAGGAGAAATAGTTAAGGAGTCTAGCGAGATTTGAACCCTTATGATTTCTAAAGTCGCCAAATTTGTAGAATGAGACTCTATATTTATTCTCCTCTAGTTGATCAACTCTTCAAAAGTCAAAAGAATGGATAGATCAGACCACATATGTGGAGTGAATGATTTGAGCTGGGAATATTCGATTCTTTCTACAATACATAATCGATTTATAGAATTTTTTTTTCATAAAAAGTTTAATTGTGATTTTTTTAGTTAACTTTTTATTATATATATAAATTCTATATAGCCTTATCTCTAATTCTTTATGAAGCTTTGATATTCAATAGAAGCATTAATTTTACTTTCTTTTTTTTCTTTACCAAAAGGGGAATTCAACTCCATTTATTAGAATAACTTCGATTGAGTTCTTGCACCTATCCCCCTTTTTCACTTTTTCAACCCCTGTTTGTTCATAGAAAAGGGGATTTGGCTTAAGATTACCCCTTTTTAATTCATAAGTTTATCTAAATTTGAAAGTTATTAGTCAATAAGTTTCTATATTAATGTGGCGTTCGCTTTTTTTTTTTTTTGAAATCTGAATAGATCTGAATTAATCTGAATTCCTAATAGAGTTGAATGTTTGAGTCTAAATGATATATTTGTTTTTTTTAGTCGCTAAAAACAAATATTAATTTATTTGGTTTTTTAACTTAAAAAATCTAAAAATTAGTATTTTTACATTTATGCCCATATAAATTATAAATATTAAACAAATTGTAAGCATCTCAAAGAACATAGATAAGTTGATATATTCTCATCGTAACATAAATCATGTTTAATTGAACACAATCATTTAATATTCTAAATTAGTATGTGTTAATCAATTATATTGTAATTTATGGTGCTTTTATATGAAAAATATTCATAAAACATTGTGAAGATAGATAATGTTAATTTGAAGAGAATAAAAAGATAAAAATAATAATAGTCTACTACTATATTATCACAAGTTATTGACTTAGTGATTGAAAATTTTCATTAAGTTGAAAAAAAAAGACTTAATGACTTAATTGATTGGAATTAAGTCAATTAAGTTAAAAAAAAACAAACAACTCCTGAGGCTTAATCCAATTAAGTTTATAGTGTCTACCAATTTTGCCATATCCCTTTTGTGTTTCAAGAACTCAATGCTATTCCCCATTTCTTTCATTTATATGAAAATAGTAGAATGTTGTAGATAAGGATTCTATATTGAAATGTACTTTTTCTTTCTTCTCAGAAATAATTCTATCATTCCTATATCTGCAATTCATTATAAATGTATATAAACTACCATAACATATATGTGTGTTTGTGAAAACAAAAATGGAGAAATATCTCATTCTAATCTAGATTCCATTTTGTAGGATTATATCTTTCTTTTTAATTTCATTTTATACTTGTCCTTTTGACACGACTCAAAAGTGTTATTACTCTCAAGCATAAGAGTGTCTAGTTATAATATAACCCGGTGAGTCCGGGGTCGAACCATAAGGAATTTAAAAATGTAGTTGTCAATTTATTAAACAAAGAAAGTTAATTGCGGGAAAAGAAATTACTAGAAATCAATTTAAAAATATATTAAGGTTACGGGATCCACTCTCAGTATTCAAACTATAATTTTTATACTCTCTCATTTTTATATTTTGCCTCACTTTTACCAGTTAATTATTATATCATTTAATTCTTGATTAACTATGTGTGTGGATAAGCATGGAATCAAGCATCTAATGTGCCACATTATATTAATGTGTTGACATTATGTCAAAATACCATACAGATCCAAAGAAAATCGATAAATTAACATGACATAAAAATAATCAGAAAATAATAAACTAAACTTAAAAACTCACTTGAGAAAGTAATAAATTTAATAGTTTGAAACCTTGAGCTTCACTCTTCACCTTAGCTTAGTAAAATTTGCCACTCATATTAAAAGAAAACAAAACATTCTTTTTATTTGACAAAATTTTGAAATACATTACACGGAAATTGATTACATAAGAAAAGAAAAAAAGGACACAATTCCTCAGCTGCACTCTATTCTCTTTCGGCTTCAGCTCTCTCTACTCACTTGGATCCCCCCGGCTTGCTTGCATCCCCTTGCCTTTTATAGGCAAGGGATGCATCCTCTTTTCTTTTGTTTTATTATTATTTTATTTTTATATTATATATACATATATTGAAATGTGTGATGGTTAGGAGGCGTGATGGCCTCCTGACCATCACCATAATGATTTTTATTTTATTATTTATTATTTATTTTAATTACATCTTCTCGATAATGCTTACAAATGGCTCCAACAGTCCTTCTTTGATCCCGCTTTCAATTCTAATTTCATATTTATTCCTGAAAAATATTTGCAAGATAAAAATTAACATATTGTGAATTAATTTAGCATAAAAATATACTTGGGGAGTATTAAGATAATTTAAGAATAATGAGCGCATTAATCGACACAATAAGAACAACTAATAATTTTATCCTTATTAAATGTACATTTTTTAGTATCAATCACACCCCCCAACCAGCTTATTGCTAGGCCTTAGCAATTTAAATGATTAAAAGTTAGCGAAATTTCAAAACCAAATTGAAATCTTTTTTTTTTTAAATTGTGTTTACTTTTTTCATCAGATTAATGACAACAATCAAATAAAAGTATAAGCATTATCTTCAGCCTAAAGAAAATCACACCCGCACAAAACAGTTAAGTAAAATCATGTAAAATGATCAATTATTAGAGCTACATTAATCAAACCACTTTTAAGAATGATACATCAAACCTTAAAACCTGACGATTAAGAGTGACTCTCTTAAAAGAAAATATACCCTAAATTAAACTGTCACTCTCTAAAGTGGTAGATTGAGAAAATAGTAAAATAATATGACACGCTCTCACTAAGATGAAGCCCATGGCCTCCGTTGTTGGTCTTATAGTAAGGTAGATTAATGCCTCACATTAAATTGGATGAGCTCCTCACGGAAGTTATTAATTAGAGTTGGCTACTAGATAGGACTTCCTTAAAGAATTAAAAGTGACTCCCTATTGTAATTGTTTTAGTTGGGAAATACAAAAGATTGAAATAATGGTTATACGCCTAACTTAGCTTGGTTAATATCCTCCCTACGGAGTTCTTAATAATCAAACCTAAGAGGTTAAATAAATCAGTAATTTATTATTATTATTTGATATGAGATATCTAGAGATAATAATAAATTTTTTAGGTAGACATGGTTATTAAGCGACAAATTTAACCAACCTTCATAGGCTTATTTAGTGCAGAATTAGATTATCGATGCGTAATTCAAAGTAGTTAAAGAGTTCTGCTTGTACATTTCATGCATTTATTATTATGCTAAAATTCACAATTAGAAATGTATATATGCTCATATGATTTATTAATTTTATGTTATATTCAAAATATGTTGTTCAATCTACTTGTAGCAATTCTAATCCAGAATAAGTTAATTGGGCTAACTACCTATATTGGACAAGGAGTCTTAATGTTGTCCTCACAAGCGAAGAGGACAAATAAGTTTTAATATAAAATTACACCCCTTCCCCACATACACTTGGTGAAAATACAGTCCAAGCTAAAAGAGATGCCCACAACAAGTGGAAACAGTTCGATGAAATGGCAACATGCTATGTACTGGCTTCGATGTCCAATTTCTTGTCTAAGTAGCACGAGGACATGCCCACAGTTGCTGAAATAATGTTAAGCTTATTTGAGATATTCATTAAAAAGGACATGACTCAAAATTTAGGTATCATCAATGAGATAACAAATGCTTTATAATCTGAAAGAACACTGTACAAGATCATATGATGAAAATGATAGCACTATTTTGGCAAGTAGAGGAATTGGGTGGGAATTTCAATGCTAAAGAGTAGAGCGATATGGTCTTAGCTAGATTAGCTCTTTCATTTCAACCATTCAAGCTCAATCTTTCAATAAGCAATAAAGATTGCACATTGATAGGATTGATGAATGTGTTGAAGGTTGTAGAAATTATTCTAAAGCTAGCACCGGTTGTTCATTTAACTTAGGACTAATCTTCTTATTCTGGCTGTAATCCTAAAAGAAAGTGTAGTATAAAAAAGAAGAAGAATACATTCAAAAAGGCATCAAACCCAAGGGCAGTGCAAATTTAGAAAAAGGAAAATAAGCCGAAAAGAAAGTGTTTTCATTTAGGACAAAAGAGGCATTCGAAGAGAAATTGCCCAGTTTACTTAGCTAATGTATCCCAGGTTAAGGGTATAAGTTTACTTTCAGGTAATGTTCTTTTCATTGAGACATATCTAACGGTTGATTCTATACATTCTTGGATAGTAAATTTTGGAGCCACTAATCATATTTTCAATTTGTTGCAGAGGTTCTAAGAAACAAAGTCATTTAGTGATGAGAGATCAGTTTTAGGCTGGGCTAGAGGCTTAATTGTTGTAGCTAGAGCAGTGGGAGTAGTTCATCTTTATTTTGATGATTTGAGAAGGTTAGTATTAGATGATTGTTTATTTGTTCCATAACTTAGATGACATTTTATTTTAGTTTGTGCATTGAATAAATTTGGTTATTTTGTTATTTTTAACTTAACTATAGTGATAAAGAAGAATAAGTCGTTTGTATGTTCTGGTATACTAGATGACAATCTATACTATTTATTTCCTAAAATCAACTCTCTCTACATAATACATAATTAAATAATGAATCTAATTACCATAAGAAAATTAAGTTATCTCCTAATGAAACGTATCTGTGGCATTTGCATTTAAGTCATATAAGTATAGATAAGATCCAAAGATTAGTTAGCATTGGACCTTTGAGTTCATTGGTTGTAGAACTATTATCGATCTACGAATCTTGTTTAGAAGGTAAAATAACCAAAAGAGCATTCAATGCTAAAGGCAACAAACTAAAATCAAGTTATCTGTGGCATAAGAAAATTAAGTTATCTCCTAATGAAACGTATCTGTGGCATTTGCATTTAAGTCATATAAGTATAGATAAGATCCAAAGATTAGTTAGCATTGGACCTTTGAGTTCATTAATTGCAGAACTATTACCGATCTATGAATCTTGTTTAGAAGGTAAAATAACCAAAAGAGCATTCAATGCTAAAGGCAACAAAGCCATAGACATGTTAGAGTGATTACATTTTGATGTATGTGGGCCCATGAAACATAAGCACAAGGAGGTTATAAATATTTCATCTTCTTCATTGATGGTTATTCAAAGTATGGTTATGTATACTTAATGCACCATAAGTATGAAGTTTTTGACAAATTCAAGAAGTTTCGGGTAGAAGCAAAAAAGTAATTAGGAAAATACATAAAGACACTTGGATCTGATTGAGGTGGTGAATACCTCCTTAGTGAGTTTAGGATCTATTTATCAAAACATGGGATTTTATCTCAATAAGTTGCACCAAGGACTCTTTACCAAAATGGCATAGCTGAAAGGAGAATCTGTTCGGTTCGGTTTTGGAATAAATTTTCGATTTCAGATTGGTTCAGGTTCGAAAATTAAAAAAAATCGTTCGATTTTTTTGAAAATAAAATCTGAACCAAAACCAATAGGTCAGTTTCGGTTTTTAATTTCGGATCGGTTTCGGTTCTTTTAACGATTTAATTTAAGCAATCAGTTTTTCGATTCTTTTAATGGTTTAATTTAAGCAATCGGTTATTTAGTTTTTTTTTAATGGTTTGCAACAATTACTACTACATATGTCATCACCACTATGAAATTATTCATCATCATCACCAAATTAACTTAATATATTCCATAACATAAGTCCAATGACAACATAAAACAAATAAAAAATTCCAACAATGACACAAAACAAAATAAAAGACAATCAAATACCCAACAACATCCAGGCAACATCCAAGACAACATCTATAACCATGAGAAATTATTACAACATAAAAATTAAAAATCAACCATAAGAAATGCCATTACTTTGCTCGCATTTCCCACCAACTTCTTCCAACTTTAATAACTTCCAACATCCACACTTGTCAACTTAAATCTACACAAATAAAATTGAAATGAGTAAAGTAAACATAAATATAACTATAAATGTATTCGTACACACAATGCCAACTATAATCAATTTATGATAAAAAAAAATAAAATAAAATATTGACTTTCGGTCAAGGACCATTTTGAAATATTTGCAAACGAATTAGGCCATAACAAAATTTCTCTATTTCTCACCCAGCATCAGTGACATTTGTAGATCCAGTCACATATGTAGATCCAAACAAAGCTAATAAAACTAAATACTATTAATAATCTAATACAGTAATAATAAGTAAAAAACCATGAAATTAAAAAGATTAAAGAGTTATTAAAAAAAAACAAACCCATTTTAAAAAAAATAGAGAGAAAGCAGAGCAAGTGAGTTACCTGGCTGGCTGGTTGGCTGGCGAATGAGCAATGGAAGGAACGGTAGCAGCAGGTCGGCAGTATCAGCCAATGGCAGACAGAGTTAAGACTTGGGTGTGTGGGTTTGTCCGTTCATGGTGCACCGGTGCTGGTGCAAACATTTGTGGTCTGGGTATATATGTGTTGTAGTGAAATTACAAAAATACCTTAATACCGTGCGGTTCAGATTTTAAAATTTTTTATCTAAAAACAGAATTGAACCGAAACCGAAAAAATCCAAACCGAACCGATTTTTTTCAGTTCCGATTCGATTTTGCCCACCCCTATTTGTAACTATAGAGGTCTATCTATAGCCAAAAGCATGCTTTTAGTTCTTGAAACATTATATTTAATTAAGCATTCAAATTGTTTGGATTTAATCAAAATTCTAATAAACCTTGTGTTTATAAGAGGATAGATGAGCGTTTGTTTGTATATCTAGTCTTGTAAGTAGATAATATCCTACTCATTGGGAATGATGTAGGAATGCTATCATCAGTTAAAATTTGGTTGTCTACCTAATTTGATATGAAGGATTTGAGAGAAACTAGTTACATTTTTGTGATTAAGTTTCTGTAAGATCCATAATAGGTTTATCTTCCGTTTGCTATGCAAGATTCCAAGAAATTAGGTTCACTCCCTTTCAGATATACATGATGTCTATCTAAGGATCTATCTCCTAAGACTCTTGAAGACATATATCATATGAGATAATATCCTTATGCATATGCAATAAGAAGTCTTATGCATGCTATGCTATGTACTAGACCAAATATTTGTTTGCCTGTAAGTATGATCATTAGATATCAATCAAACCCAGGACTATAGCATTGGATTGCAGTAAAGCATACACTTAAGTATCTCTAGAGAACGAGAGATTATATGCTTGTGTATCATAGTGAAAATCTTGTACATATACGGTATACTAATTTAAATTTTCAAGGAATTATGGATACTCAGAGATCCATTTTTAGTAATGTGTTCACCTTAGGTGATGGAGTTGTAAGTTGGAGGATTGTAAAACAATCTTGTGTTGCAAACTCCCTATGAAAGTTGAATATGTAGTCGTTTCTTGGAAACTGCTAAAAACGTTATATAACTCTAAATATTTTTATAGAACTTGAGGTAGTTTCTTTTGCTAAGATGCCCATTGTGCTTTCTTGTGAGAATGGTGGGGCAGTCGCATAGTCAAAAGAACATGATTTTTTTTTATTTAAAGCAAGTGGGAGATTGTCAAACTTAGAGTTATTATTATACTCTTAAAGTGTTAGTCATATAACATTTTCTAGTTTTAATATAATATATTTATATGTATTGAACATATGATATCAATACTAGAGGATATAAATCACACAGTCTTTATAAATAAAAGATTTTTCACAGCTCTTAAGGAAACAAACATTTTATTATGTAAGACTGTAACTTTTCTACTATTTATTGTGAGTGAGTCTATCTTGATCGCTAAAGTAGAGATTTCGAGTAAAATAGTCAATATTTGATATGCATATTCAACTGGACTACAGTAAATTATGATATAGTTTAACAAATTCTGTTGATCATAATTCATATATATTTATATAAGCTCATTCAACCTTAATCCTGAGTGGATAAGGAACTTGCGTTTATGGATTACGTCTTTTGAGTTATTACAGAGTGAAATCCTTATAAACGATCAGAACCTCAATATTTTGGGGATGCAATTTCATGGATCGTGGGAACATACACTTACAAGATAGAGAATGATGCTTATTTAGGTTTTTTGTGATACTTGATCATTTAAATCTATAACGCAGTTTATTCTATAAATTATTTATTGAATAATAATATTATTTGTAAATTTATTTACAAATATAGATATAATGAAAGTGATTATTAGAACACATAGTGACTTAGGGGTAAATATATAAGTATAGAGGCATGCCATTCATCATGGGCATGGCTTTAATAATGCACATCAGATAGAGGGTTTATTAAGTAGTTATTATTGGTCTAAGACCAAGACTAAAATTAATTAAAAGAAGTTTTAATTAATTGTGCTTTTATTTAATTACATGGGTTATTAGAGTGTAACTTTGAGTTTTTAGTAGAACAGCTTGGGGTGAACTTAATAGTTTTGGTGTGTCATAAGATGACTAAACCTTAATTGTTAAGTTGAAGCCAGAATACCCATAGGTTTGTAATCCTTTTGCTAGCTCAATTCCTAGTCAAATTCTAACTCTAATAAGTGCCTATATAAGAGAAGAAATTAGAACAGATAACATACTTTTACAAATAGATTTTTTTTGGAAAAAAAATTAATGTTCTACAGTTTCCATTTTGTGTATAGAATTTGAGTTTTTTACATGTCCACTCATGTGAGGGGGATTATTGAGGATAGCAAAGAAGATTCCAACCATCTTCTACGGTTCTTTATTAGAAATCTAAGGTGTTTCTCTAACATTATGCATTTATACATAATCAAGAAAAAGATGCTAGCTTTCACTGATTTTATAAAATAGAAAAAGTGTTGTTCTGGATTTGATTTCTAGCATAAAGAAGAGGAAGGACTTGTAGAGAGAGGAAAATATGATAGTGGAGAAGAAGATAAAGTTGTAGATAGAGAAAAGGACTTAAGGATTAGAATTTTTGGAGGGTGATTTATTAATTATAATTTTTGGAGGGTGATTTATTAAAGTGTAAAAGTTTTAGAACATACATATGGTAATCAAATTCAGGGTTGTTCTGTCACACTTCTGAACATTTAGAGTTGTTATAGATATTACAAAATTGAGTGACCATCTAGTATGAAATTTCTAAATTGTAATTCTAGATCGGATACTTCCCTATACAAAACTTATGTTTATTTTTGTAATTTTTAGAGTTATTAATGAAGAGTAGTATTGGTATTTTATAAGTCAACTAATCAGTCAACTAATAGAAGTAATGGAAAAGTAGTAAAGCATTATTTTTTCATAGTTAATGCAGTAAACTACTAGCCTTTAATAACTCTTGTAGTAGTTGGTTATTTTGAGATAATTAGAAGAGTGAAAGGATAATAATCATTGATGAATTCAAGGTAAGGCAAGAGAGGGATTCGAACCCCTAGTAAACAAAAATCTATATAGCACTTCTAATGCTATGCCTTGAACCACTTAGCTGCTCTCTTATATATTGATTTGAGTTTTATAGAGAGAGAAATTTTGAAGAGAATAATAGAGATAACAAAACTTTAAAAAGTTTATGACCCATAGAATTATTTGTATGAAGGGTGAGGTTCAAAGCTACAAAATCTTTTTATTTTTTTGTTACTGATGGCAAAAGGGTTAGAGAGTGAAAAACTAGTAAAAATTAAATATTCAAATAAAAAGATTGTTAATTTAGACAGAAAGGGTAATTTTTGTATTAAATGAAGAATAATTTAAAAAAAAGGATTTTAAAAGGATAATTGTGAAGTCTTAAAAACGGATTTAAATTTAGTATTGAGCTAATCTTTTTGCAAACCTTTCAAAAATATATAATTTGTAGTTATTGGATAAGAATATAAAATATAGGTCACTTCAGCACCAGTTCAAATCCCTTAACAGCCCGTCACTTGTATTTAATTTGTTATAGGTATTAATAAACATTATTTATGTGACTGAGGCCCTATTTGGTATTGAAGTGCTATAACTTTTACGTTACAACTGTTGCAAAAAAAAAAAGACTATAACTATGAAATAAAAATTAATAATATGTAGTAAATATAATTTTGACAAAATTAGTAAGGATATAATATATTATTTATCATACAAGTGTAAGATCTAATCAACTTAGTATTCAAGTTTTAATAGTTAGTATTTATTGAACACTTGAGTACTCTAACTTTTAAACTACAACTATCCAACTTCAATTATAAACGGTGCCTAAATCCGATTGCATTAACAAACAAGTAAATAGTTTTCATTAGTCATTATGTGGCGTCTTCTTTTGTATGTTCTGTCCCACTCCATATAAAGAGAAGAAAAACTGCTTTCCCTCCAAATTAGAGAGGGAAAAAAAAGAAAAAAAAAACCTGATTCAAATTAATTTTCTTCTTTCGGATCTTTGTACTCCAACAATTTTAATTGTAAGTTGTTTATTTCCCCTTGTTGTGTTATTTCTCTTTCCCTGAAAGATGAATAATGGTTCTACATTTTCAATTGGAAATGTTTATGATTGATCTATAGTTAAAAATTTGTGTTTTTTAATTTTAAATAGAAAATTTACTGTTAGGATGTTTGTGAAATAGGATACAAATGTTGCTATTAAAATTCCTTTTTGAATCTTGCATTACTTACCATCGGCTTGCATTTTGGCCTTGTGGGAACAGAAGGAGAAAAATAGATTTTTCATTTTTATCTTTTGTTGTGACTTGTGGATTTCTCAGGTGTATACCATTACAGGACACGTTGTTGATAAAATTTTACTAGTCATTTTCAATATTTTTTAATGAACCATTTGATTTAAATTTACACTTCTGTCATTTGTTTGCTTGTGAAGCTTTTTCAACTGCTTTCTAAGCAAAGAAGAGATTGCATATTCATGAACCCCAAGGGGCACTCAATTTGTGTCAAGAATACAGCTATCGTGAATATGACTGTTTTGTATTGTTCTGAATGAATTTATATTTTGTAACTTAAAGACTTTAGTTATATGGCATCCATCGTTGAATTGCGAAAACTTGTATTGGTAAAAATGAAATGCTGCACCTGTTTTGACTGACCAAACATCTTGTTGTTTGCTACATTAACACGTGAAGGATTTGTCTCTTATTTATTTTGACAAAACGATAGTTTTGTATTGTTCTAATTGATGACTAAGTTCCTGCATTTATTTATTATTACCTGCAAAGCTGTTCTTTAATTTCCAGGTATGGTAATTCCAATTCACCTTAAAAAGATCTCTTAGGTGGTGTTTGGTTTTACGAAAAAAGAGGAGAGGAAATGAGTGGAATGGAGGGGAAAGGAGAAGAAAGGAGTGGAAGAGAATAGTGAAATTAAATTTCATTGTTTGGTTTGACATAAAATTTGATAGGGAAATGAATTGTAATTTTTTTCTTTGGACAAATTTATCCTTTTCCTTAAATATTAAATTATTTATATTAGTAATATATATATATATATATATATATATATAAAATAAAATGACGGTCCGGTGGCCGGTGGGGGAAGTCCGGCGGAGGTCCGACGAGATCCGGCAGTGGTCCGGCGACATTCCGGTGGAGGTCCATTTATAATATTAAATTAATAAAATAAAATTATAAATAATAATTATTAATGACATTAAATAAGTTAAAAAGATAAAGGGCAGTGGCAAAGCTAAGAGTGGGCTAGCTTCGCCACTGATAAAGGGTAATTTTGAAAATTTTAGTTTCTAATATAAGAGGAATTTAAATTCTTCACTACTTAGTGTGGAATTCAAATTCTATATTATGATGGATATTAAATTCTAATGAAAATTAAATTCTTATACATTTTTTCAAACCAAACAATGAAAATAAAAAGAGAATTTAAATTACTTTCATCTTCTATATTTTCTCCTCCCAACCACACAACACATTAGCGTCTGTAAAGTTCTTGATGTCATGCTTTTTGCATCCTCAGTTCATTGGAGCAGGATCCAAGAAATCACCAGCTTGCTTGCAGGCAATCCGGGTACCAAAAAAAATTAATATTTTATATTTGTTTTTATAAAAAGCTGGTAAAAGGGTGTCTAAAAAAAGAGTAGTGAAATCCAGCAGGTTGTGCATATGATAAAATAATGCTCCTTTATTTTGAAGAATCTGATCTAGCTGGATTCTGTCCAAATCAATTTTTTTTAACAAATCAAAACTAACTGTATGTGTCTTTTTTTTAATTGAAATTTAAAGTTTAAATCCGGATGATTTTTTATTGAAATTTAAAGTTTAAATCCGGATGATGATCTTTTGAACTTTAAGGCTAATAGTTCAGTATGATTAAGCATATAAAAATACTATCCTGATACTGCTACTTTTGGTGGAGATTAATTCATCGAAGGAACGCATTTTTAATATTTTCCAGATTGCCAGCTACTGCACTGAACAAATGTCTTTACAATGCTTTTTGCACATAATATATATTATGAAATGGCGTGCAACCTATATAAAAGATGTTGGGAAAATATGCTCTTTAAAAGCATATGTGTTTATTTAATTGTAATAAATAATTTTTCTGATTAATAAAATAAATGAGGTATTTTATTCAAATATCTTAATTGCATTAATATTTGTATTAAAGTCCATTTAATCATATTATATGTATTTATGTGATCACCATGTGGATTCACAGAAGATATAAATATAAGTTATCTTATGATTAAATAAATTTAGTTCGCAGTTGATAAATAAAGTTGGGCACTTTATTTAGGTATAGACTGTAATAAATTCATTGAATGATTTGTCTTAATCATGTATGAATTTATTAATGTAGTACGACTACATTGAACAGGATCACATATGAGATTTAATTAACTTTGTAATAACTGTCAGACTTATTAAATCTCATAGGCGTTGATTTTACTGTAATCTTAATCTTGAGTTAATTATGATTTCATGATTGTAATTGTTATTCCATTTGAGTTACCAATGGGCATGACACATTCTTGTGGTCAAGATTACCCGGTATCTTGGTGGGAGCAATTATGAATATTGGAGTTATGGATTAACAATATAGAATTTGTACAACACATCTCTTGATGGGTTTTCGGCACTTGATCATAGAATTCTCTGGCCAGAGTGTGTCAACATATTTAGTATGTTGAAAATGATCATTAGAGAAAACCAGTAAGGATCAAGGAATAAGATGTTATTAAATTGATTGGACAGTTGAGATATCAATTTAATTAACGATGTGGTACAAAGGATTGTGCAGTAAAGAAATCAATGTGGCTTGGGACGAATTATTATTTGAGCATACAATTATGGAAGTCAGTTCCAATCTTTTAGTGGAGTAGATTTGGAATTAAATAATTGGGCTAGTTTAATTACAGGCCTAATTATTGTAGCCACTTTTGTATGTTCACAAATGATCCCTAGGTTAGCTCATTTAATTGACTGCACCACTACTGGACTAATAAGTAAGATAACTAGCGATTTGGGTCAAAAGCCTAAATATATCATTTAGTGGGAGGCTCCATTTAATTAGCTTTTGTATAAGGGGCCTTATGTTATTTTACAAGGTGGGTCCCCTATTGAAAAAGTAAATAAACGTGAGTTTTATTTAGGGCATTATTTGGAGCCTAGGGTTTTCACTAAAAGGAGATATATAAGGCTTATTTTTACCTAAAGAAAAGTAGAGAAGCCACTTTTTATACAGATCAGAGAAAAAGATTTTTCTCTCCATTGTTGAGAGAAAAATTTTCTCGTGCTAGTTGCTTTGGTAGTGATAAAGGCGCCCACACGTCAAGTGCAGATCGAACCTGAGTCATAACCTGGAAGATCATTGGAGACAGTTCGTGATCTAACAAGCGTGGTGGTGACGGATCGTGATCTAACAGGAGTGGTGGCGGCGGATCGTGATCTAGGAGCCTAAATCACTTCAGCGGAAAAAGCCAACTCAGATTTTCAAGGTACGATTTCTGAATTACGTATTCCTATATATTATATGAGAGCGGTCCTTAAAAGGTTTTATAAAAATTTTAAAAACCTGATTTTTCCCCAACAATTGGTATCAGAGCAATCTCATATTAATATATAAGAATATTGTATGAAATCATTCTTGAAATTTATGTATTAGAGTGGCACATTTTATTCAGATATATATTATTTGTTTAATATATGAATAAAGCATGTTTATGGTTTGTCTTAATTCATGGTTAGATGTTCTACTGTATTTTTCGTTTGGATCTGTAACAAGAGGGGTGGTTTATTATCACCATGTTTCCCTCTTGATTTTTTTTTTCTGTTATAGAATTTTTGTAAGCCAAAAATTGGACTAGGAAATTTGTAAATCAACGGAAAATAATCACGGATGTCAGATCAGAGGAAACGGAGGCCGGAAATTTCAGAAGCATGCTGCCAGCAGCCACGAGCAATAGCAGCGCGCGCGGCCCACGTGGGCAGCAGCGCGCGCGGCTCGCGAGGGCAGCAGCGCGCGCTGCACACGCAGCAGCAGCGTGCGCAGAAGCAGCGTGCGCATAAGCAGCGTGCGTTCCAGCAAGCAGCGCGCGCAGGGTTAGTTTGTTTCTGGCGTATCGGCGACGGCAAACTCGACGTTGATAGCGGCTGTTGTTGTGCAAATTTTAATGTACTCGCAAGCGCACGAATCTATTATAGTATAGATCAATGGTGACGAGTGTCGATCCCACGAGGAGGTGGATTTTAATTGTGTAGAATTAATTTTGTAAATGGGTGATTGGATTTGTGGTGGAAATGATTTGGAATATGCTAAGACTTAAATTAAAATGGCAAGAATAAATTCTAAAATTGGAATAGAAATTGTGAGAATAAATTGAAGAGAATTCTATTAAAATGACGTACTTGGGTATCTGGATCCGTATCAACATGCATCATGGGCTAACTATTCCTTATTAATGCCAATTAAATCATGAGGGGGGAATCCACACCTCATGAACCACGCTCTAATCAATATGGTGCTAAGGGCTTATCGTGCCAAATAATAATAACCTTGTACTAGAGGGCCGGTGAAACCAAGGCGGTACTAGACAAGATTAGTATTATTTGTCGACGAGAAGTCAAAACATCCACAAAAACTAGAGGGGAAGAGAAAATAAATTTACCAAATTAAGCTCATAACACATGTTGAGACTTCACCTTCAACCCAAGCTTGAAAGAAAATTAGCCACTCATAATTGAACTAGGGGCAAAATAGGAATTTATTAAAATACGAAGAAAATACAGGATAGAGAAGGAATTATAGAAAATGGATCCCAAAAATGGATTCAGAGATATCAAATTAGGGGGGAGAGACCCCATTTTTATAGATACATGGAGTAAATCATGGCCATCGGATTAAAAACAGTTTGGACGCTCAGGATTGCGCCACGTCATCAGTCAACAGTCCACGGTTTGACCACGCAGATGAACAGTAACACGGTTTGACCCGACTTTGAACAGTAACGCGGTTTGACCCGGATGAACAGTAACGCGGTTTGGTTGAAAATAATCCTGTGTGATGCATGCACCGTACGCAAGATTTTTCGTCCACTGATATGCTGCCATGTCACCATCAACAGTACATAAGAATTTTAGTCCAACAGGATCGTGACACCTCATCAGTCAATGCCACATCATCGGTCAATGCCACGTCATCATCCGTCTATGTGAACAGTGTCGTGAACAGTAACGTATACTGTACCGTACATGTGAATAGTGCCATTTTTCCTTTTATGCTCCTCTTAAGGTTTTCGACTATCCTGAGTTCAAAAGTGATGTCCGTTTTGCCGTCTGATCTCTCCTTTATTGTGAAATGACTATAATGCCCCTAAAATACATAAAATACTTAATTAAAATAAAACACATGTAATTAAATCACAATAAGGTTAAATACATAAAAGTAAGGGTTGTTAGTAAGACTTGAAATGTAAAATGACGGTTTTCTCCTTTATAAATATGCATTTTCTAACACTCAACACACCCCCCAACCAGCTTATTGCTAGTCCCTAGCAAATGAAGCGAAAATAAAATTCAAATTCAAAATGATTTTTTTTTTTAAATTTAGAAACACTCGTGTTTATTCAATCAGATTAATGATAGCAATTAAATAAAAGTATAAGCATTATCTCCAGTCTAAAGTAACATCACACCCACATCAACCATCCACATGAATCAGCCCAGTAGACTTTGTTATAGCTACTTTCAAGAATGACATGTCAAACCCCAAAATCTCACTGGAAGTAGTGACACTCTCACAAAGAAATTAAATCCAATAAAAATAGTCACTCCAATGAATGGTAATTGAGAGAAAATAATGAAGAAGTGATATCACATGCTCTCACCAAGATGAAATAAATATGCCCTCAGCTTAAAAATAATACGATCTCAAGTCAAATAAAAACTATTAGTCAACCCAATTTATTTATTTATTTATTTTTTTATATGCACCACTACATCTTTTTAGCCCATATAACTAGCTTCTACTTCGAATTATAGTTCCCTAAAATCAAGAAGGACTTTTATTAGGACGTAACGTAGGTTAGGGACATGGTTAACAAAGAAGGGAAATAAGGAAAACAAAGTGTATGTTTGAGAAAAATGCAGAGAATATTTTTTTTTTTTTTGGAAATTGCAAGGTGGATTTCACCTATTATTGTTATTTTTATTCTTTTGAAACAACAACTTTTGTTTTGTTGTTTGTTGTTTTTTTTTTTTTTGCTATAACTTCACTGAACAACATAATTATTTACATTTTCTCAAAAATAAATAGGTGATGGAACTTATAAGATATCGGGTAATACTCCAAATCGGAGTGGGTCAAGATGATAAGTTGACAAAGAAATTTTTTTTTTTTTTAAAGGCTCAAAAGGGTTAACTATGGATATTTAATAAAAGGGATGGCTAGAAAGGCTCAAACGGATCAAAGATGACCTTTCCATCGTCTTTTAAGGCTCTAAATAACCTTCCATATCTACTAGTTAGATGGGCCTCCAAATGTAGCAACAAACTTTTTTTTTTTTTTATTAAGGGTTAACTCAAAAGAAATCTAGAGATCGTGTATACAATAATAAACTGTTAAGCTGTATAAAGAATGGGCAAAAGGGTTACTCTCCAAGAAAAATGATAGGCTCAAAAACTTACTTGGTACTTATTATGACATGTTCATTCCTTCAAGCAACTCATATATGTCTCCGACATCAACATGTAGAGTAGCAAACATAATGTAACATCACTTAAGACCAAAGATAATACAAATACTAAAATTTAAAATTAATCATGTCACCCAATGTTAAAACAAATCATAAAATTTTTTTTTTAAACAACATTCTACCCCCCAACCTATTCTAAACATGAAAGGAAAATATGCATGCAGAAATGTGAAAATGATGCATAAAAACTAATTAGAAAAGTTACACGTAAAATGATAAAAAACGAAAATAATTTATTTATTTATTTTTTTTTAAAGAAGATGCGTTTCTAGAGGAACTACACTCCATATTCAGCCATCTTCGACTCAAAAGTTGGAAAATGTATATTGATAGAGGAGAAATTAAAAAGAAGAAAAATAAACATAAACATATAATAAAGAAAAGAAAATGTCTGAAATTTTTTTTAGTTTTTTAATTTTTTTTTTTTTACGATGAAGATGCGTTTCTAGAGTCACTACACTCCATATTCAGCCATCTTCGACACAAAAAGTTAGCAACAGTTAGTTTCTACAACAAAAATTAGTAAAAACTTAACCAGAATTCCACAGTTGTCGACTATTCCCTCCCCCCAACCAGAACGAAACATTGTCCTCAATGTTTGAAATGAAAGAAGTAGAGTTTAGAAGACATCACCTGGGTGGTGCAACACAGAAAATAATATTTACAAGCGGAGAGTTAAATCTAATTTGTACTTCTTACTGCGGCTACTGTTACCATCATTATGTGGATGCTCCAACACAAAGGTCCAGGGGTCTGGCTCCGGTTTATAAGCTTGTAACAGATCAAGTAACTCATTAGCAGTGTGAGCACAAATAAAAAGTTTTTTCACATTAGAAGGAATGAAATAGTTTTTTATTGCATGGTTAAGAAATGCGATAAAGCCATCATAAAAGTTATTGACATTTAACAAACCGATGGGTTTCTGGTGGATGTGCAGATGGGCCCAAGATGCTAGTGTGATAAGTGTCTCTAGTGTTGCAAGATCTCCTGGAAGGAAAATAAAAGCATCAGCATGATTAAGCATTTCAGTTATTCTTTCTTGCATACCTGAGACGACTAACTCTTCTCCAGTTGATGAGTCAGACGAACTGCCCAATGGTTTTAGAACTCTTGGGATGATGCCTAACACTTGACTTCCTCTGATAAAAGCTGCTTCTGAGACCATTTTTGATAACCCTCGATTACCTCCTCCATACACCAAGTGTAATTTTCTCGCTGCTATGCTTCGACCAAGATCTATGGCTGCCTCAACGAACTCTTTATGTTTGCCATATGTAAATCCAGAAAGCACACAAATGTTCTTGAATTGTCTATTGGGAGTAGCTGACATTGTGATACTTCTCAAAAACAATTTGTGAGTGCTTGACAAAAAAGAAATCACATTTAAGAGTCTCGGTGATAGTGGGTCATGGTTGTGTATGAGGTAATATGTCAGTGTCAAATAACGCGTAAAGCACGTGGCTCGCGAGTCAAAAAGAAAACAGTAAAAAGGGAAAAGTAAACAGTAATAAGGAAAAAGCAAACAATAATAAAATTATTAAAGACAATAATGCAAACAATAAGACAATAGTGAAATAAAATAACAATAAAGTAAAAGGATATTTACAGGTAGTTGCGACTGTGGCTCACATCTTCCTCTGGTTTTACGTCCAGAAACGGCTTGAACGCCCTCTATGAGTCGAGAATAGGCTTCCTATCCAGTTTTCTTATAAACTGGCAAACAAGGTCGTTTATAGTCAGATTCCCGAGACTATATCGCGCATGCTCTTTCTGGAATAATGGCCATAACTGGAGAATCGCTCCTTGCACATATCCACTGGGATGCGTTTCAAGAGACAAAAGGATATCATCCAATGACTCCTTATTCAAGCCATCCCTAATGAATTGAATCTTATCTTCCCTGTTATCAGACATCATTCCTAAAGAACATGGATTTTTATTGCAACTCATTCTGGCACACTTATGACAAGCAACAGAAATTCTTCGAGCTCGTCGTTTTCTTGCATAATTTCCTTTACCACAACCAGGCATGTATGCAATAAATTTTGGAGGTAACTCACCTGCCGATCGTACTTTAGCCTCGATTAACCAACGGATGTCAGCAGGTATGTTATTCCTCATGAATAATCGCATGCGTTCAGACCGAGCTTTATAGATTGTAAGGAGGGCATTCTGAGGAAGTGAAGGGAATCGCTTGTGAAGTTTCGCTAGAATCTCGTTTCTGTCCATACCTTCGCCTCAGAATATCAGTTATTATGGGAAACTGAAGTAACCGACTTGATTGTCACGGAGTACCGTTATCCGCCACTTCACCGGGGTAACAAACTAAAGCACACAAATAGAAAAACAAATTAAAACACGCAAAGAAAATTAAAATCATCCTCTTATTGAATTTACCTCAAGCTCCAACTGGATGTCGTAAACACTTCTCTCAATGTCTCTGAGTTGGCGTTCTAAACCCTCAACATAGGCTACTAACTCTGGTGGTTGTAGAGCCCAAATGCGTTGTGTTTTACAAAATTTAATCTGCCTTTTGAGATGAGTTTTGACACGTTGAAGTGGTTTAAGAATGTTCAGGAGGAACGGTCTAAGTATGAGACTCATGATTAAAAATGATAAGAGAAAACTTAATGGTAAAATAAACACACTTATGCAAAAACAATTTCAATTAGCAAAAGAATAATAATAAAAAGAAAGAAAGAAAAATCAAATCAACGAAAAGAAGAAAAAAAAAATCAATTCAAATTTGGTGGGTCACTCAAATTTATTTCGGTGTCTTCTTCATGTGGTTGGTACTCTAGATATGGCTTTAATCTTTGACCATTAACTTTAAACGTGACACCGTTCTTTGGGTCTTTAATTTCAATTGCCCCATGTGGAAAAACAGTATGAACAATAAATGGACCAGACCAACGAGAGCGTAACTTACCTGGGAATAGGTGCAAGCGAGAATTGAATAAAAGCACTTTCTGACCTGGGGTGAACGATTTTCTCATAATTTGCTTATCATGGAAGACTTTCATTCGTTGCTTGTAAATCTTGGCATTTTCGTATGCATCATTGCGAATTTCTTCAAGTTCTGCCAGCTGTAATCTTCTTTCTGAGCTGGCTTGCTGCATGTCAAAATTGAATTTCTTGATGGCCCAATACGCACGATGCTCGAGTTCCACAGGTAGGTGGCAAGCTTTTCCATACACTAGCCTGTAGGGTGACATCCCAATCGGGGTCTTGAAAGCCGTTCTGTATGCCCATAATGCATCATCAAGTCTTAATGACCAATCTTTTCTGTCCGGCCTCACCGTCTTTTCTAATATGTGCTTTATTTCTCGATTGGATATCTCAACTTGGCCACTGGTTTGCGGATGATACGGGGTCGCCACTTTGTGTGTGATTGAATACTTTGTCAAAAGTGCTTTGAATGCTTTGTTACAAAAGTGGGCACCACCATCACTGATTATCGCTCGTGGGAATCCAAAGCGTGAAACAATGTTGCTTTTCAAAAATGCTATCACCACCTTGTGATCATTGGTCCTACATGGAATTGCTTCTACCCATTTCGATACGTAGTCAACAGCAACCAATATGTATTGATGGCCAAAAGACGGGGGAAAGGGTCCCATGAAGTCGATACCCCATACGTCAAAAATCTCAACCACTAAAATTGGATTTAGTGGCATCATGTTCCTTCGTGTAATGCTCCCCATTCGTTGACACCTATCACATGAAGAACAGAAAGTGTAAGCGTCTCGAAATATAGATGGCCAATAGAAACCACATTGTAAAACTTTAGTCGCTGTTTTCTTAGCACTGAAATGGCCTCCACAAGCTTGTTCATGGCAGAATGAAAGGATATTCTGAATTTCACTTTCTGGGACACATCGTCTAACAATTTGGTCTGCACAATACTTGAATAAATATGGGTCATCCCAAAAGAAATTCTTTATTTCTGCAAAGAATTTAGCCTTGTCTTGCTTGGTCCAATGCTCTGGAAGTTTACCTGTAACAAGATAATTAACTATATCAGCATACCAAGGTAATAATTCCACACTCATTAATTGTTCATCTGGAAATGACTCATTCAATATTAATGGCTCTGTAATTGAGTCAAAATGGAGACGAGAGAGGTGGTCTGCCACAACATTTTCTGTCCCTTTCTTATCTTTGAATTCTAAGTCAAATTCCTGCAAAAGTAACACCCAACGAATTAGCCTAGCTTTTGCATCTTTCTTTGTGAGAAGATATTTAAGAGCAGCATGATCTGTGAACACGATTATTTTACAACCAATGAGATAAGATCGAAATTTCTCTAATGCAAACACTACTGCTAGCATTTCTTTTTCAGTAGTTGAATAGTTCAACTGTGTATCATTCAATGTCATACTAGCATAGTAAATAACGTGGGGAATTCGATCAACTCTTTGTCCTAATACTGCTCCTACTGCATAATCAGATGCATCACACATGAGCTCAAATGGTAAGCTCCAGTTCGGGGGCTGAATGATGGGTGATGATGTCAACAAATGCTTTAATTTTTCAAACGCAACAAGACATGAATCATCAACGACAAAAGGTACATCATTAGCAAGTAAATTGCATAAGGGTCTAGAAACTTTGCTAAAATCTTTAATGAAACGTCTATAGAACCCAGCATGCCCAAGGAAAGATCTTACTTCTCTGACTGTTTTGGGTGGAGGAAGATTAGAAATGAGATCCACCTTGGCTTTGTCAACCTCAATACCTTTGTTCGAAATGATGTGATCGAAAACAATACCTTGTTTTACCATAAAATGACATTTCTCTCAATTTAAGACCAAGTTCTTCTCAATACATCTCTGCAGAACTAGTGTTAGATGATGTAAACATTGATCAAACGAATCACCAAAGACAAAAAAATCATCCATAAAGACTTCAAGGAATCGTTCAACCATATCAGAAAAAATGCTCAACATGCATCGTTGAAATGTAGCAGGTGCATTACATAATCCAAATGGCATTCTCCTATATGCAAATGTGCCAAAAGGGCAAGTGAAAGTAGTTTTCTCTTGATCTTTTGGTGCTATGGGAATCTGATTGTATCCTGAGTAGCCATCTAGAAAGCAATAAAATTCATGGCCTGCTAATCTATCAAGCATTTGATCAATAAATGGTAAAGGAAAATGGTCTTTACGTGTGACAGAATTCAACTTTCTATAATCAATGCATACACGCCATCCTGTAGTTACTCTAGTGGGTATCAATTCATTATCAGCATTCGTAACTACTGTGACTCCTGACTTTTTGGGGACAACTTGTACAGGACTGACCCATGAACTATCAGAAATTGGGTAAATGATACCTGCGTCTAATAGTTTAAGGACTTCTGTTCTAACAACTTCTTTCATGTTAGGATTTAACCGACGTTGCATCTCCCTAGTAGTTTTAGCATTTTCATCAAGGTGAATGTAATGCATGCAGTCTACTGGGTTTATACCTTTTATGTCTGCTATGGTCCATCCTAATGCCCCTTTGTGCTCTTTCAAAACATCTAACAACTTACCTTTTTGTTCGTCATTGAGGGATGATGAGATGATTACCGGCAGAGTGCTTTCTTCTCCCAAAAACGCATATTCCAAAGTGTTGGGCAATGGTTTGAGCTCGAGTTTCGGTGGTGATTCTGATGATGGAATGAGTTGCTTCTCTGATGGTGCTAGTTGCTCAACTCTTGACTTCCATTCATTAGTGTCCATGGATGGTACTGAGTCAAGCAGGGCGTTGACCTCATCGACTGATCTGTCAATATCAAAATCCAAACCAAAGTGAGTTAAACATATTTGTAAAGGATCATCACTAAGGTTTGAAAGAAAAGTATCATCAACTAATGCTTAAATTAAATCCACATCAACAATTCCATCATCTGCACTGTGAGGTTGTTTGGCAATGTTGAAAATGTTTAGCTCCATAGTCATGTTGCCGAAGGACAACTGCATATTTCCAGTCCTGCATTGAATGTGAGCATCCGCAGTTGCCAAGAAAGGTCGACCTAGAATAATGGGGATGTGCTTCCTCGAGTCCTGTATTGGTTGAGTGTCAATTACAATGAAATCAACAGGAAAATAAAACTTGTCTACCTGGATAAGCACGTCCTCCACAATACCACAAGGTATTTTCGTGGACCGATCTGCAAGCTGTAACACCACTGGAGTTGGGTGTAATTCTCCAAGTCCAAGTTTCACAAACACTGAATAAGGTAACAGATTTACACTAGCTCCTAAATCCAACAAAGCATTCTCAATTGTGTGGTTCCCTATGCTACATGAGATAGTGGGGGAGCCTGGGTCTTTGCATTTTAGAGGAATTTTATGTTGGAGGATAGAACTAACGTTTTCTATTAAAAATGCCTTCTTTTGAACATGCATGTTTCTCTTTTTAGTACAAAGGTCTTTAAGAAACTTGGCATAAGATGGAACTTGCTTAATAGCATCAAGTAAAGGGATGTTAACACTTACCTGTTTGAAGATTTCAAGAATCTCACCTGTGGATTTTCCCTTTTTTCCTTTAGCTAACCTCTGAGGAAATGGAGCCTTGGGAACATATTCTTATGGGTTGGTTTCTTCTTTCTCCTCCGGTGATGAGTCATCAACATTCACAGGTACAATTTGATTTTCTTTTGTCACCGGCATCTCCACTTTGTTGTCGACTTCCTTTCCTTTTCGCAAGGTCATTACTGCTTTGACTTCTCCATACTGCTGTGGTGAACTGGTACTTGCTTCATGCACTCCTTTAGGGTTAGGCACTGGTTGACTTGGAAATTTGCCTTTCTCAACAGTCATTGCCAAGGTCTGAACTGAAGAAGCAAGTTATCCCACCATCTTCTCGAGGCTTGAAACTGATTGAGCTTGTGAGTTGAAGCCTGCTCTCAACTCATTTCGTAGTCCATCAATGGTGCGGTTCTGTTGTTCAATCGTAGAGTGAGTAAGATTCTTGAGATTCTGGAATGAATCTCCCATGGTCTAGGTTGAGAGTAGTTCTGGTTCTGATTGTATGGTCTAAATGGGGGCTGAGAGGCTTGAGGATTTTGAGGAATTGGTGGAGCTGGAGCTGCTGGTCCATTCTGTTGGAATCCTTGAGACCATGAAAAATTGGGGTGGTCTCTCCATCCAGGGTTATATGTGTTGGAGTATGGGTTGTAATTTGATGGCTTTCTCATTACACATATGGCATTGGCTTGATCTGAGTATGAGTCATGGTCATGTGGTTCTGTTGATTTAGCAGTCGATAACGATGCTATTTGTCGAGCAAGACCTTCAACCATCTCCTTGACTTCTTTGATTCCTGAAGTTGATTCGCCAATTTGAACCTCATTCACTCATTTAATTCTTCTAGTAGTCCTGAGTGACCGACTCTGTTGTTGGGAATTATCTGCTTGTCGCTGGAAGAATTCCCAAATTTCTGATGCACTTTTTGACATTAGCTCTCCTCCACTTGTTGCCATTAGCCATTCTTGCACATTCGGCAATAATCCCTCCAAAAAGTATTGGCATTGGTGCCATTTTTTGTACCCATGATGTGGACACTTCAAGAGTAGCCCATTGAATCGCTCCCACGTTTCGAAAAACTGCTCGTCATCTCTCTGGGTAAACTCCGAGATTTCCCTGCGAATAGCATTGGTTTTATGCACTGGGAAATATTTATTTAAAAATTTAGTTGCCATTTGTTCCCATGATGCAATGCTATTAGCAGGTAATGTATTAAGCCATGAACGAGCTCTATCTTTTAAAGAAAATGGGAATAATTTGAGTTTAACATCATCATCTGAAAAATTCTCATATTTAAATGTTTGACAAATTGCATGAAAATCATTCAAATGATTATATGGGTCCTCATTTTCTAGGCCATAGAATGTGGGGAGACAATTTAGCACACTAGGTTTTAGTTTAAAACTCCTAGCAGCTACATTTGGGTATCTTATGCATGACGTGCTCAAATTAGCTAAGGGACTAAAATAGTCCTTAAATGGCCTCTCCTGTGGTGCTTGTAAATCCATTTTATTTTTAACGTGTTTGTGTGTGCGAAGTGTTTTTTCTAATTCAAGGTCTATAGGTTCAAGATTAGGTAATAATAACCTACGACCATGCATGCAAAACAAATAAAATAAAAATAAGGATGAGAACAAAACAAATAAAAATAAAGAAGAGGGAGAAATTACGATACTAACCTTATTGCGCTATTAAAACCTTTCTATAAAAATACACAAGAATAAATACGTGAAATAAATTAACTAAAAATTAAATTAATAAAATAAACAAAAAAAATTACAAAGAAAAATAAATTGAAAATTAAATTACAGAATTTTAAAGAAGAGAAAAAATAAAAGAAATACTAACCTTTAAATGTAGATTCACTCTTTTTTTTCTTTTTTTTTTATAATAAAAAAAATACAAGAAAACAAATAAAAGAAATTATTCACAAAAATTAATTCTATGAATTAAAATTACTTACCTCCCCGGCAACGGCGCCAAAAACTTGTTGTGCAAATTTTAATGTACTCGCAAGCGCACGAATCTATTATAGTATAGATCAATGGTGACGAGTGTCGATCCCACGAGGAGGTGGATTTTAATTGTGTAGAATTAATTTTGTAAATGGGTGATTGGATTTGTGGTGGAAATGATTTGGAATATGCTAAGACTTAAATTAAAATGGCAAGAATAAATTCTAAAATTGGAATAGAAATTGTGAGAATAAATTGAAGAGAATTCTATTAAAATGACGTACTTGGGTATCTGGATCCGTATCAACATGCATCATGGGCTAAATATTCCTTATTAATGATAATTAAATCATGAGGGGGGAATCCACACCTCATGAACCACGCTCTAATGCTAAGGGCTTATCGTGCCAAATAATAATAACCTTATACTAGAGGGCCGGTGAAACCAAGGCAGTACTAGACAAGATTAGTATTATTTGTCGACGAGAAGTCAAAACATCCACAAAAACTAGAGGGGAAGAGAAAATAAATTTACCAAATTAAGCCCATGACACATGTTGAGACTTCACCTTCAACCCAAGCTTGAAAGAAAATTAGCCACTCATAATTGAACTAGGGGCAAAATAGGAATTTATTAAAATACGAAGAAAATACAGGATAGAGAAGGAATTATAGAAAATGGATCCCAAAAATGGATTCAGAGATATCAAATTAGGGGGGAGAGGCCCCCTTTTTATAGATACATGGAGTAAATCATGGCCATCAGATTAAAAACAGTTTGGACGCTCAGGATTGCGCCACGTCATCAGTCAACAGTCCACGGTTTGACCACGCAGATGAACAGTAACACGGTTTGACCCGACTTTGAACAGTAACGCGGTTTGACCCGGATGAACAGTAACGCGGTTTGGTTGAAAATAATCCTGTGTGATGCATGCACCGTACGCAAGATTTTTCGTCCACTGATATGCTGCCATGTCACCATCAACAGTACATAAGAATTTTAGTCCAACAGGATCGTGACACCTCATCAGTCAATGCCACATCATCGGTCAATGCCACGTCATCATCCGTCTATGTGAACAGTGTCGTGAACAGTAACGTATACAGTACCGTACATGTGAATAGTGCCATTTTTCCTTTTATGCTCCTCTTAAGGTTTTCGACTGTCCTGAGTTCCAAAGTGATGTCCGTTTTGCCGTCTGATCTCTCCTTTATTGTGAAATGACTATAATGCCCCTAAAATACATAAAATACTTAATTAAAATAAAACACATGTAATTAAATCACAAGAAGGTTAAATACATAAAAGTAAGGGTTGTTAGTAAGACTTGAAATGTAAAATGACGGTTTTCTCCTTTATAAATATGCATTTTCTAACACTCAACAGCTGTCCGGTGAGATTGGCCTGAACAATGGCCGTTTCTGCTGGTGGCGGCTGGGGAAGAAGAGGAAAAGAAAAATGTGATTTTAGGGTTCCATGGTTTTTACCATGGAGGTCCCTATAGTTTCATATTTGTTTCTTGTGGGCAGAAAATTTTAATTTTTTGCATTTAAGTCCAAACATAGTTTTGGGCTTAATTAATCCTAGTTTTAGGCCCAATTTCAATTGGGCTTAATGGATTAAAAATGCATAGACAAAATTAAATACATTAAATTTATTTTTGGTCCAAAAGTTTTATTTTAATAATAAAAAAAATAAAAATATCTATTTATTTATTTCTTTTTAAAATTAAAAATTGGACCAATTATAAATTAAAAAGCCCAATTTCCCCTAGTCCATTAACAAAAACAAGATCATGGAAGATGGATATTGACAAGAAGCCCAATGAAGATTAGGCTTAGAGTTAATGTATTTTTCATTATTAGGAAAGCCATGAATTAAGATTATTTAATTGTTTTTCTATATGTTATGTTTTGGATGATAACATGCCATGATAACATGTCATATAGAATAGGTAGTGCCACTCTATGCATAATGTTACATGTCATTCATTAATAATGAATCTCATTATATTGTTTGAAATTTGTACATGCTTAATAATATTTGATATCATCTAGATAATATTATAGGAAGCATGCAATTAACAATATGTATGTTTTAAAAAGGAAAAACCAATTTTAAAATATTGAGTGGGAGAGGGAAAATTCAAGATAATTTTCCCACGGGTTCCATTGTTAGTTCAATAATAAAATTATATATATACCTCGACTTCATGATACGGTGATGCTCCCTTCGGAGGGTATATATATTAAATATTTTATTTGATGAACTTCTTCAAAGATAAAATTGAAATATTTTTCAATCGATTGTTCACCCCAACGGTGACTATTGATATGAAAAATACGTAGATTGAAACAGTGGTTATACACTCAACTGAAATTTGTTATTAACCTTCCCAACGAAGCTCTGTTAACAAATTTAGGCCCAAAAAGATAACGATAATTATTTATCATGTCTCTACATGAAAGTAAATAATCCAATGGGTAATTGGGTCTAGTAAGTATAGACATGACTTCCCCACCGGATAGCTTGTCAAAGCGGAACTAGATTATCGTTACAATAAATTAAAATGCATTTATGGTTTTATGCATTTTTGTCATTTATTGTGAATATTATTTCAAATTATTTATGCATGGATGTTTTATTTTTCAGAAAATGTCTTCCCTAAGCCCACTTACTATTATTCTGAGTCAAAACAAACTCACTGGAGAAAACTACATAGATTGGAAAAGAAATCTATTCATTGTCCTGACTGCTGAAAATTATAAATATGTCTTAACCCAGCCATGCCCCCCAGTTCCAGCGGATGATGCTCATAGAAATCAGAGGAGGCTTTATGAGAAATGGCAAAAGGCCAATGAAATGGCAAAGTGCTACATTCTAGCCTCGATTTCTAATATTCTGCAGACCAAACATCAGAACTTGGAGACTGCCACTGAAATAATGGATAGTCTCCAACAGATGTTCGGGCAGAGTACTCGCTCTGCGAGACAAGCAACGCTGAAAGGAATTATGAACAGTAAAATGGGGAAGGGCACAAGAGTTCGTGATCATGTCCTCAAAATGATGGACTATTTGAATGAGGCTGAGATTCAGGGAGCACAAATCGATGATAACTCAAAGATTGACATGGTGCTAGAATCTCTGCCAGAAACATTCAAGGAGTTTAAGGTCAATTATAACATGAACAAAAGAAACATGACCTTAACTGAATTGATGAACGAACTCCATTCTGCTGAAGAGATCTATCGTGCTGAGAAATCTCTAGGAAGCATAAATATTACTGAAAAAGGTTCATCTTCTGGGCCTAAACCGAAAGGCAAAGGTAAGAAGAAAGCTGGGAAAAAGAGACCGTCTACCAAGCAAGATGGCAAGCCGAAAGGCAAATGCTTCAAGTGTGGACAGAAAGGTCACTGGAAAAAGGATTGCCCTAAGATTGTGAAATCAGGTATGGGAAATTTTTTTGTAATTGAGGCCTGTTTTGTTCAGAATCCTATTGACACTTGGGTGTTGGATTCAGGAGCAACTAATCATATTTGTAATTCACTTTATTGGTTTCAGGAAACCAGGAAAATAAGTGAAGGAAGCGTCAAGCTGCAGTTAGGGACAGGACAGTTCGTGTCAGCAGTAAAGACTGGATCTGTTTTATTATCTTTTAATAATGAGACTTTAGTTTTGAATAATTGTCTTTATGTTCCAGACATTAAGAGGAATTTAATTTTAGTAGCTTGTTTGTCAAAGCAAGGGTACACTGTAAATTTTGGATCCTCTGTTTCTATTTTTCATAATAAGAGACTTATTTGTTCTGGTACATTGGAAGATAATTTATATCATTTAAGTCCAATGATCCATTCTATGCATGACACAGTGATAAATAATGATGAGCATACACATTTATCTAAGAAAAGAAATATTTCTTCCAACCAATGTTACCTCTGGCATTTACGCTTGGGTTATATAAACCAAAATAGGATACAGAGAATGATCAAAGATGGGCTCTTGGGTCCATTAGAAAATGAATCATTGCCACTTTGTGAACCCTGTTTAGAAGGGAAAATGACCAAAAGGCCATTCTCGGCCAAAGGAGTACGTGCAACAGTACCACTTGAATTGGTACATACAGATGTATGTGGACCAATCAATGTACAAGCTCGAGGAGGTTATGAGTATTTCATCACTTTTACTGATGATTACTCAAGATACGGTTATGTTTATCTGATGCGTCATAAGTCTGAAGCTCTTGAGAAATTCAAAGAGTATAGGGCTGAGACAGAAAAGCAATTAGATAAGAACATAAAGAAACTTCGATCTGATCGAGGTGGTGAATTTCTCTCAGGAGATTTCAAAGAGTATCTGGTTGAAAATGGGATTATATCTCAATTGACTGCCCCGGGAACAGCACAACAAAATGGGGTAGCTGAAAGAAGAAATAGAACTCTTTTGGATATGATGAGATCTATGCTTAGTTATTCGTCATTACCAATCTCTTTTTGGGGACTAGCACTGGAAACTGCAATTTACCTTTTGAACTTAGTTCCATCTAAGTCAGTGCCTAAAACCCCAATAGAATTATGGTCAGGTCGCAAACTAAGTTTATGACATGTCCGTATTTGGGGATCACCAGCACATGTGCTGAAACCAAAGGCAGACAAAATGGATTCACGTTCTGAGGTTTGTATGTTTGTGGGGTATCCCAAAGGAACAAGGGGAGGTTTATTTTATAGTCCTCAAGATAGGAAAGTGATCGTGAGCACACATTTCACTTCCCTTGAGGAAGACTATATGAATAACTTCAAACCTAAGAGTAAGGTAATACTTGAAGAACTGTCAGGTGATCAGGTTGATGCTCAGCTTTCAATGCCTGTTACAGAACAGGAAGAACAGCAACAACTAGATGATCAACACAGGATTAACCCTGAACAACCATCACTTTTAGAACCTCATCGTAGTGGGAGGGTAACTAGGTTACCTGCGAGATACATGCTTTTGGGAGAAACCTATACGGCTATCTCAGATGAACATGTACAAGATCCCACTAGTTACAACGAAGCTCTAATAGATAGAGATGTTGAATTTTGGAAAAAGGCCATGAATCAAGAAATGGAATCTATGTATTCCAATAAAGTCTGGGAACTTGTAGAGGCACCAAATGAGGTAAAACCTATAGGATGCAAGTGGATCTACAAGAGAAAAAGAGAAGTAGATGGAAGGGTGGAAACATTTAAAGCAAGATTAGTAGCCAAATGGTTTACTCAGAAAGAGGGAATCGATTATGAGGAAACTTTTTCTCCGGTTGCTATGCTTAAATCCATCAGGATTCTGCTCTCCATTGCTGCAGTGCTAGATTATGAAATTTGGCAAATGGATGTCAAGACTGCCTTTCTCAACGGGCATCTTGAAGAAAACATCTACATGCAGCAACCAGATGGATTTATACAAAGAGGCCAAGAACACATGGTATGTAAGTTGCAGAGATCCATTTATGGATTGAAGCAAGCATCCCGGTCATGGAACATCAGATTTGATCAAGCGATAAAATCGCTTGGATTCATTCAGAACATTGATGAACCATGTGTGTACAAGAAAATTCAAGAAAAATATGTAGCCTTCCTAATTCTTTATGTAGACGATATTCTCCTAATTGGAAACGATATAGGAATATTGACTACAATAAAGAGTTGGTTAGCAAAACAATTTGATATGAAAGACCTGGAAGAGGCAAGTTATATTCTTGGTATCAAATTATTACGAGACCGGAAGAATAAAACTTTAGCCTTGTCTCAAGCGGTCTATATCGATAAGATATTGGCTAGATTTAGCATGGAAAATTCCAAGACTGGTTTATTACCATTCAGACATGGAATTACATTCTCTAAGGATCAATCACCTAAAACATCTGAAGAGATAGAGAGAATGAGACAAATTCCCTATGCAAAAGCTGTGGGAAGTCTTATGTATGCCATGCTTTGCACTAGGCCAGACATCTGTTTTGCGGTAGGGATGGTTAGTAGATATCAATCTAATCCTGGACCTGAACACTGGACTGCGGTCAAGCATATAATGAAGTATCTGAAAAGAACTAAAAATTATATGCTTGTGTATTCTGGTGATGAACTCATTCCAGTGGGTTATACTGATTCTGACTTTATGTCAGATAAGGATTCCAGAAAATCAACTTCCAGCTATGTGTTTACATTGGGAAGTGGAGCTATTAGTTGGAGGAGTGTGAAACAATCTTGTATCGCAGACTCCACAACTGAAGCTGAATATGTGGCTGCATCCAAAGCTGCAAAAGAAGCTGTATGGCTCCGCAAGTTCCTACAAGATCTTGAGGTGGTACCTGCTGTAACTGCACCCCTGAAACTATTTTGCGATAATAGTGGTGCGGTAGCTCAATCTAAGGAACCAAGGAACCACAAGAAACAAAAACATATTGAGAGGAAGTATCATCTTATAAGGGATATAGTGCAGAGAGGTGATGTGGAGGTTACTCAGATTGCGTCACAGCAAAACTTGGCAGATCCTTTTACTAAGGCCATACCTGGGAAACCTTTTAACTTGCACTTAGATTCCATGGGCATGCGTGAGATGCCAAATATGCTTTGAGAGCTAGTGGGAGATTGTTGGGAAAATATGCTCTTTAAAAGTATATGTGTTTATTTAATTGTAATAAACAATTTTTCTGATTAATAAAATAAATGAGGTATTTTATTCAAATATCTTAATTGCATTAATATTTGTATTAAAGTCCATTTAATCATATTATATGTATTTATGTGATCACCATGTGGATTCACAAAAGACATAAATACAAGTTATCTTATGATTAAATAAATTTAGTTCGCAGTTGATAAATAAAGTTGGGCACTTTATTTAGGTATAGACTGTAATAAATTCATTGAATGATTTGTCTTAATCATGTATGAATTTATTAATGTAGTACGACTACATTAAACAGGATCACATATGAGATTTAATTAACTTTGTAATAACTATCAGATTTATTAAATCTCATAGGCGTTGATTTTACTGTAATCTTAATCTTGAGTTAATTATGATTTCATGATTGTAATTGTTATTCCATTTGAGTTACCAATGGGCACGACACATTCTTGTGGTCAAGATTACCCGGTATCTTGGTGGGAGCAATTATGAGTATTGGAGTTATGGATTAACAATATAGAATTTGTACAACACATCTCTTGATGGGTTTTCGGCACTTGATCATAGAATTCTCTGGCCAGAGTATGTCAACATATTTAGTATGTTGAAAATGATCATTAGAGAAAACCAGTAAGGATCAAGGAATAAGATGTTATTAAATTGATTGGACAGTTGAGATATCAATTTAATTAACGATGTGGTACAAAGGATTGTGCAGTAAAGAAATCAATGTGGCTTGGGACGAATTATTATTTGAGCATACAATTATGGAAGTCAGTTCCAATCTTTTAGTGGAGTAGATTTGGAATTAAATAATTGGGCTAGTTTAATTACAGGCCTAATTATTGTAGCCACTTTTGTATGTTCCCAAATGATCCCTGGGTTAGCTCATTTAATTGACTGCACCACTACTGGACTAATAAGTAAGATAACTAGCGATTTGGGTTAAAAGCCTAAATATATCATTTAGTGGGAGGCTCCATTTAATTAGCTTTTGTATAAGGGGCCTTATGTTATTTTATAAGGTGGGTCCCCTATTGAAAAAGTAAATAAACGTGAGTTTTATTTAGGACATTATTTGGAGCCTAGGGTTTTCATTAAAGGGAGATATATAAGGCTTATTTTTCCCTAAAGAAAAGTAGAGAAGCCACTTTTTATACAAATTAGAGAAAAAGATTTTTCTCTCCATTGTTGAGAGAAAAATTTTCTCGTGCTAGTTGCTTTGGTAGTGATAAAGACGCCCACACGTCAAGTGCAGATCGAACCTGAGTCATAACCTGGAAGATCATTGGAGACAGTTCGTGATCTAACAAGCGTGGTGGTGACGGATCGTGATCTAACAGGAGTGGTGGTGGCGGATCGTGATCTAGGAGCCTAAATCACTTCAGCGGAAAAAGCCAACTCAGATTTTCAAGGTACGATTTCTGAATTACGTATTCCTATATATTATATGAGAGCGGTCCTTAAAAGGTTTTATAAAAATTTTAAAAACCTGATTTTTCCCCAACAAAAGATTCTTTAATTTTTAACAATTCGGCAGCAATTTTTTTTTTTGGCTTGTCTAACCTGTTAGTCATTACACTTGTGCCCACTTCATACCTACCCATATAAATCTCTTTCGTCATATAGGTTGCTTTTGGAGTTGGAAAATATTATCTATTGTCTGAAGGTATTAAAACATAACACATTTGAATATTGCTGTTACAAAGCAAGAAGAATTGCCCAGTATGTTTTCAAATTTTCTACATCTATCGAATAAGGGAATCTTAAAATCTCACATATATCGGTGCCGTTATTGTACTGCAATATGCTATATGCCTGCAAATTTATATGAATATACTGGTAACGAGATTGATTGTTGCCATATACATTGTACCCACAATATGATCATTCTGGCAATATCTTTTCAAATTACTAACATGTTTGGAAATTTTCACTATACTAATTAGCAATATCTTATATAAACCTAAAAAGTAAGGATGGATCATAAGTTCAAGTAAATTGATCATATTGTGCATGATTCTGCTCCAAATCAGTTGAGGGTAACCTATGTAAAGGAGTAACCATTGATTTGAGCTATCTGACTTGGTGGAAAAGGATTGTGTATCCTAGATTGTGTTAATTCTCTAATTACCTTGAAGTTAAATAGGGAGTCAATTTTTATATTTTCTGTTGTAAATTGTCCCAAACAAAATATCTACTTATTTCGAGGTGATGCAATATAATTTAGACTGAACTTCTTTTCAATAATGTAGATTACTTATCTTTTATCAAAATAATCGCCTATAATACTTTTTCAGGTATTAGTATCCACTTTCCTTACTGGTTACAAAGTTGATGATTCCATATTGTTTGTGTCCTATTTTCATTAGTGCAGGCTATCGGGGTAGGAAAAATATCAATATTGTTAAAATTGTTTTCTGGAAAAATAGAGGAAAGTGATATATGAAAGAGAGTAGAGAAGTGAAAGGTACAACAATTTGTTCATTATTAAAAATTTATGCTTAACTTTCATGATGCATCATGAAAACTAGTTTCCAGTATTCTATCCAAAATCTTCCATCTTGAGATTCTCTTGGCTTTCATAACGAATCATTATCTATGTACCTGGCCTTTTTTAACTTCAGATTATCGAATAATATATACTTTAGTACAGTTTGTGTATTCTTTATTGATTCTTCTTTTTATAATAATAACAAGTTGGGCGCAAATCTTTTCTCCCCATCAATTTGTCTAGAATGAGGAGGGGAAACCATCTAACTCTTCAGAATACTCAAAGGTAAGCCACTTTAATATAGTTGTTGATGTAAGAAGATTGATGCTTCTACCATTCGGAAATTTATAAAAATTTTTAAGAGGGGATCTTGTGTCTGTCCAACATAGGATTATGACACTTTTAATTAAAGAAAGTTTCTTTTTATTGGAGAAATACTCTTGTGGATGTATCATAATTAATTATTGCTCATAATCTATGTTTAGGCGGTGTGATTGACCGACCAAAACTTGTTATTTTGGTAGATTTGGTGAGCCTCCTTGTGGAATCATCCACTTTATTGTTGTGGGCCGCGGCTCACAAAATTTAAAATAAAAAATCTATTTATGTATAATCTTGTTTCTTTTTTGAAATATAATATTACAATTTATTTGCAAATATATCATAAATCTACTGACACTCTGTTTAGATAGCTATGTGATAGTGCATAACGGATTGGACGTCTGTATTATTTCCAAACATTTGAAAGAAATTGTTTTGCAAAAAAAGAAAAGTAATTAATAAAACAATTTAGAAAAAGAGAGGAAAATGGTATGAAAGAGAGGAAAAATAAAAGAAGAGGAGTTTCTGTTATTGACAAATAATATGCATCGAAGTGTACATATAAAATATCCTGAATAAGAAATTTTCCAAATCTACCAAATATCACTCTCCTCTAGTGGGTTTTGTTCCAAAATTCCAATAACAAATAAAAATACATGTATGTACATGTTCTGTATCAGTGCATATAGTGTATTATGATTTTTTTGTGTAGAAAGTAAATTATTTGCTGAAAAATGTTTAACGCTTTAATCTTGGCTCCTTACAATGGTAAATTTCGGATTATCCTCTTCATGAATTAACTATCTTCAAATTATCTTCTTTACTTTTAAAAATCTCAAGTTACCTTTATTTTTGTTCAAAAGGTAAGGAAAAAATGGGGGTTGACTCATAAAATTTTTTGGGTCTTCTTAACTAAAATAAGAAATAAATTGAAGTTTTAAAAAATAAAGAAACTGATTTGAAGATAGTTAATTTATAAGGGGATAATCCAAAATTAATCGCTCAACAAATTGTATAGTAATTTTATCAAATGTTTTAAATTATTCATATGACTGTAAATATTTTTATGCAATGCCTATGACCATGGCGAGGCACCAAAATTGTTAACATAAGATAATTCCCATTTGTGAGTTGTGGCCACTCCATGTCTGGGTCAAAGATCATCATATTTGTCAAATGTTGTTCCATTTGGCGTAAGAAAATGATGTAATTTGTAATTAGGAGTGCGGGTGTCAGTAAATTTATTTTTATTTAAACAAAAAGAATTAACTCCAAAACTTTTTGTACAAAAGATGAGAGTTTTAATTTGAATTTTAAAAAGCACAAAATTTCGGTTTATGACGTTTCAAAAAAAATTTGGTTTATGAAAATTTTCATTGAAATGATTTCTATTTTTAGTTTGTGTTTAGTTTGAAGAAATTAGAGAAAAGGAGAGGACATGAAATGAGAGGAATAGAGAAGAAAAGAGAGGACCAATGATTTTCAAATTCCTTTATTTAGTTTGGTATGAAATTTTAATGAGAAAGAAATTACTTTTTCTTGAACAATTTCACCTTTTAGTGTTAAATTATCAATATTTATTATTGAAAAATATTTAAACTTGAAATGTATTTAATATTTAATTATTAATAAATAATTAGTTTAAATTGCATTCATATTTATAATTTTATTTTTTTATTTTTAATATAATTTTATCATATTAATTTTAATTTTAATATTTCTTTTTACTATTTAATCACTCCTACATTGAATGAGCGTGTGTCTGTATATATAAAATCCAATATAATTATGAAGTCAATTTTTTTTCTCAACATTAGAAGCAAAATCCAATGCCTTTACATTAAAATATATTAATAAGATCTTGAATATGAATTAAAAGCTATCTTCATATCAATTCATTAATTTTTAGTAATTTTTTAGAGTGGGACTATTAGCATCCCTCCAAATACCTCTTAAAACCCCTTTAATTATTTTACAATTTTAATCTTTATTAAAATTATATAATAAGATAATTTTTAATTAAACCTCACTCAAAAGTCAAATAAATTTTTCCTTAAAAATTCTTTATATGAAATATTTTCATGTAAGAGTTCTAAGTTCTAGTGGCGGCCACATCGAGTGTAGGATTCTGCAAATATTCATTCAAGAGTTTTGCAATCTCATACCACCACCACCACTTTAAACAAATTCCCGAACAATTGGGCATAACCAAATTCATTAATGGCCCTATCCCACCAGTGGCGAAGCTAGCATCATTTTTTTAGGTGGGCTAAATTTTTTTAAAAAATAAAATTTATTTCTCCAAAAATTTATTTTATACAAACGAAATTAAACACACTACATAAAAAAAATCTAACTTTAAAATTATAAAAATACAATTTAAATAAGAAAAATATTATCAAATATTAGATTTATTTTTATTTTTTATAAATATTAATAAAGTAAAATTTTAAATTATAATTTTTTTTTCAAAAAGTGCAGCCCGGGTTAGCCTCCCTTTACCTTCGCCACTGTATCCCACCATACACTCCTCTAAATCCAATCTCAGCCATCGTCCATGTCCATCTCATCAAAATGAACTAGCTTTGATGAATGCCATTGGAAAGATATTTTCAAATGTAACTAATTCATTTTGTGCCAAAACGGATATTACAACATCTCACATTTCAAGATTTCCCTTCATCTAAAATTAATTTTCATGTTTCTTAAGATGGTAAAAGTAGTTAAGGAAGGCGAAGGCAAGTAGCAAATTAAGCTTGAAACCACTGAAATTTCAGACTATAATGAAGAACAGCTCTTTGAAACTTATTTATTACTCAAGTTTTTATGCTCAAATAAAATATATAAAGAAAAGAATTTATCACTATATATGAAAAGAGAAGAAACTGTTATTTTTTCTTTTCAATGGAAAAAAATAGTGTTGTTGAAATGGGGTTTCATAATAAAAATTAAAGAATGAGTTCAAACTAATAAGTTTTAATTAAGGGTAAGAATTTTATATTATTTTTAAATATTTTAATAGGGTTAATAAAGACAAGGGGTGTTAAGAGGTGTGTAGATAGGTGTTAATAGTCCCACTCATTTTTTTTATTAATAAATGTTTATATTGCATTAAATAAGATATCGGTGGAATCCAAGTTTTATGCGGGCCCACCTTGCATTAAGTTGGGGTCAAAGTTGGTAATTCATACATTTTAATTCCGCTATCAACCAGAATTCAGAATTCGATAGCAAACGAAATGACAAAAGGATTTTGAATTCTCTTCCTTTCACCCACCCTCCCCAATTGAATTATAATGAGGCCATAATCTGTTAGTAATTATTGCGTCTGCGCTTCTTTTATTCGTTTCAACATCGCTAAGATCTATAATACAAAGTTCGATTTCATTGAAGAATCCAAACTGATGAAAGGAAGGGGTCCAGTTAGGTATTTTCAAAATACTAGGAATAGAGATGAGCCAATAGTCCATAAGGGCACGGCATGGTACAGCCGGCACGTTCCACTAATGGACTGAGCCGGGCAAGCATTTTGCCATATCTAATATTTTTGAAATACTTTGTTGATTTCTTATTTTGTTTTGTTATGGAAAAATAAAATTTTAAATTTAATTTTTAAAGTTTGAACTTTAGATATGAAATTTTACTTTGTATTCTAAATTTTTAATTTCACATTGATAAATCTATTAACTGGGTTAATTTAAATTGACCGAACGATTTGTATTATTATTAATAATTTAATATTTAAAAATAAATAGAAATACTATTCAATTAAATTAAAAATAATATTTTTTGATGGATTAATAAAATGAAATTTAGTTTTATGAAAGGATACAAATTACAAATAAAATGAAATATGGCATAATTTGCATCACAATAGTTTGTAGTACATTTTAATTAGGTTGGCACCTACTGCAGAACCGAACTATCTATCATTTGTATATTATAACAATTTTATTCACTAAAACCATTTTAAAGTTTTTATTTTTATTTTTATTGTCATTATCATCATTAAATTCAAGGTGAACATCATCACATGATCATTGTCTTCATCATCAGAATTTCTATCATTTTGTTAATTTTGATGTATGGTATAAGACACTTGCATCGTCATCTTATTAATTGTTTGAGTTAATTTAAATTGAATTTGTATAAGTAGTTAGTGTTTTATATTTTTAAAATATAAATCATGCTATCAAAATAGAATTAAATTTGTATTTTTTTTTAAAGGAATTTCATTAAGCAAAACGAATTACAAACTGTTTAGCAACCATGGAGGTGGAACAAAACTCCAAACTCGAGAATCTGTCATAGAATTTCCTACCCTCGCAACAAAGTGAGTAGCAAAATTCGCAAATTTACGAACAAGCGAGAATTTCACTTCTCCTATAGCTAGGGCTAACTCCCAACAATCCTCAATGATGAGACCAAAGCCATTAGGGCCATAAAAACCTTCTGTCAGAGCTTGAAAAACTCGAAGGCAGTCCATCTCAACAATAACACATGGAAGCTAGTACTCCTTTAGCCAGCTAAGAGCCTCCCGGATACCAAGAGCTTCAGCCTCCCTTGCACTAAATGTTCCAAACCTGCCAACACATCTTGCAGCAAAAAATCCTCCATCTGAATTGCGAATGACACAGCCAAGCCCAATCCTTCCCTGAGATGCAAAGACAGCGGCCTCTACATTGCACTTAACCCAGCCAAACTCAGGCTTTTCCCAACTCACAGCCCCATGAGCCAACTTATGAACCTCAGCATCTACATAATACAATTGCTTCTTAGTTGCCTGCCACTGATAAAGAAACTGCCCAGCTGAATTAAGAACTTGCTGAACAGAGCCATTTTTCTGGTTCCAGATTTTATCATTTCCATGGATCCAAATTGGCCAGCAAATCATCATAGCTATATTACAATCATCTTCACTGCAACGTGTAAAAATGTGCTCCAGCCAACCTAAGAAAGAAGTGCAGGTACCAACAAAACCAACAGGAGAAGAGAACCAACAAGACCTGGCAAAGCTGCACTCTATTAAAGCATGCATGACAGTTTCCTCATTGGCGTTACACACAGCACATGTGGAGAGAATATCCACCCTTCTAGAGAGTAAGTTAGTTGCAGTAGGCAACACATTCTTTGCGGCCCTCCAAATAAAATTCTTAACTTTGCTAGGAACATTCAATCTCCATAGTTTCCTCCACACACCAGCAAATGAATCAGATACAATAGGATTTAATAACTTATTAATGAAAGATTTGTTGTTTTTTCTACACTAATTAAGATTATAGTATACTTTTAATTTTTATTTGTTTTATTAAAAGCAATTAATATGTTTTAAATTAATAAATTAATTAAGAGCACTATGGTTTAGTTTAGTCTTTTTATATAGTCATTATGATTTCTTACTAATTAAATTTCTTTAGCCTAGTGGATATGGATAACTAGTTGGGAAATTATCATTCGTATACCTTAAATTTGCACTTTTATCAAACATACTAAAACACTTTAAGGGTGTATCAATCGTCCACCTTAAATTGACAAAAGTTATCTGCCGACTACTAAACCGTTAGCTGTCATTTGAAAGTTAACGGAACTATAGTGAATTGATGATTTTACCCTTAAAAATTATCACTTGTATACCCTTAAAATATCTTATTATCACTTATATACCCTTAAATTATTATCATATGAAAAGACCATATTACCCCTCTAACGTCATCATATTTAAACGGAAACTAATGATTTGGTGGACGACATATACATTTTGTCAACTTAAGGTTGACGACTGATATACATTCAAAGTGTTGTAGTACATTTGATAACGGAGTAAACTAAGGGTATACGATTGATAATTTTCCTAATTAATTTACTTGAAGTCTTGAATTCTATACTCAATAAAAGTACCTTAGCGTGAGGTGTCCATGAACCGTGTAGGACCTCAAATTTAATTGTTGTGGCGGTCCATTGACACGGTTCAGCTATTTCCTGCTAGTGAAACCCAATCGCCATATTTAAGTAGGAATACTTTGTGTTATCTTTTACCCTCAAATTAAGGTGCAATGTGAAAGATGTTATAACGGTATAATTTTCATTCATATCGTTTCTATAGGTTGCTACCATTCGATTATAATACTAAAATTTGGTACGTTTGCAGATTTGTGGCTATGCACTTGTAGTCTTGTACTAACATAGGATGTTTAACATCAATCGTCGGCATTGTCACACTTCAGCGTACTGTTGAAGAATATCAAAGTCAAATAGAGCCATTTGGAAACAGGATTATGTCACTTTTCTTTATTTTTTTAGAGCGCTGCTACTCACCCCGAATATTAACCCCGAATCGCGCCCCGAATTTAAAACGCACCGTTTTGATTAAATTGAAAACGGTGCGTTTAACCCATGTTTCCTTTCCTTTCTTTTGCCGAACTACAGAAACAGACCTTTGCCGCTTCCTTCTAGATTCTAATTGCCGCTGCCGCTTCCTTGTAGCTTTGTTGTCGTTGTTGCTTCGTTCTAGCTTTGTTGCCGCTGCTGACCTTTGCCTCCTTTTGGCTTCACGATCTAGAAGCCATCGCTACTTCCTTCAAGTCCACAGCTGCTGCCGCTTCCTTCTGGCTCTGTTGTGGTCACTGCCGCTGTCGCTTCCTTCAAGAACCGAGCTCTCTAAGCCCCTCACTGCCGATTTTGACCTTTGCTTCCTTTTGGCTTCATGATCTAGAAGCCATCGCTGCTTCCTTCAAGTCCACTGCTGCCGCTTCCTTCAAGGCAGTCTGCTCTCTCTAAATAATTTCAATAAGTTTGAATTTATTTTTAAACATTTAAATAATTTCATATAAATTTATTTTTAATTAATACAAATTAATTTCATGTATCGTTAAATGTTCCTTCAAGACTCTGTTGTGTTTGCTGCTGATTGTGTTTCTGTGTTACTGTTCTGGGATTGTCTTGCTGCTGATTGTGTTTGTGTGTTATTGGTGCTGGAATTGTGTTGGTGCTGGTGGAAGTGTTACTGGTGCTGAAATTGTGGTCGTCTGAGCATTTCTGTTTATGGTTTTTATTCGTACTATTATTCAGCTGTCAAGTCCACCTAATTGTAGTTTCTGAGTTCTATTTCCCGTTACTTTATTATATAGGAGGTGAGGGAGGAATATAATATACTGATGAGGATCGGACCCAATGCTAGCTAGACTTGTTGTTTTCTTGTTTATGGGTGTTTATTTGAAACTCAAGTGGGGAATCAAATAAGCTGAGTTCTTTTGTTTATGGTTTAATTTACAGTTTTGCCGTTTACAATGCTATAAAGAAAATATTGCTTCAGTTTCATCGTTTGCTATTGTTTTTCGTGTTTGTTCTAAGTCCAATGTCATTCTCATGCAAGAACAAGATCGAGCGTTAAATGTCGATTTTTCTTCTTAGTTAGCCAATGTGAAAATCTGCCTTGATAAGATCAGATTTAAACCTGCTAAACAATCAAGTGAAATTAATGAGATGCCTTCTAGTGGAAATAGCTTTCGTAAATCGTTAAATAAAAGTAAGTTTTGGTCTATTTGGTTCATAATTATGACTGTAACAAATTAACAATGGCGCAATTTCTAAACGTGCCTTCTAACTTTATCATATTTGTAATCTTTAACCATGAAAAAATAAAACCTGCAGAGTGAATTATTGATGCTCATGCATGCAAGAATTTGATCAATCAAGCTAATATTAAGGTGAAGGGGTTCAGCGTGAGAATTGTCAAGTTAATTGCATGAACAATTCGCTTGTAAGGAAAAAGCAATGAAAGCAAAAGGAAAGGAGTCAAAGCAAAAAAACAATCAAAACAAAACGCACCGTTTTTGACAATATTCGGGGCGCAGATTCAGGGTTAAAATCGGGGTAAATAGCTTTTCCCAATTTTTTAAGTAAGAAACCAATACGTGTATTTCTTTTTAATTAATTAATTCCGAATAGATAAACTCAAAGGCCAAAGCAGTTCTGCTGTTCAATTATTAATTCTTTTACAGTTGTTAGACAACGGATAAAGATGCTTGAAACCATTAAAATATTATTGACACTTAAAATTTTTTATAAAATTTTATATTATAAGTATTCCCTTAAATTAATTTACTTAAAAGTTCCTTTTTCCCTTCTTCACGATCTAAGTTATAATTTCTTCTGCTAAATCTCAAATAAATTATTTTTTCCACTTGACAAGACAACACGATAAAAGAAAACAATGTCCTATTATTCGTTGAAGATTATGCTTTCAGCTTTTTTGTAGTGAAACACACAGAAAATAAAATATCAATATTTATTCAAAGTAGTAACAACACTGTTTTTCAGGTTTCATTTCACAGACCAAGTTTAAAATCCTTAGATTTGTGCGGAGGGAGAAAAAAGAAAAAAGAATTACACTAAATTAAAAAAAATTATGATCAAATCAAAAGTGGATGCAATTTGATTGCAGACGATAGTATTGAATTAAGTTTTGCACAAAACTCCAAATGTCTATTTGCTTATTGCCAAACCAAAATTAAGGATCTTCCTCCACTTCAAAACTTTATAATGAACAAACGTACATTGATTATGAAAAAAATAATCTCATAAGGATCCCTCATGAAGTTTACAGGTACGAAATTATTGCGGGAATAATGAAATAAAGCTCTTCAATGCTCACTGATGAAGAAAATAGATATAAGGATATTTTGGGAATTAAAATGGGTGTTTAAAGGAAAATTATAAATTTAAAATATTGTAAATGAGTCTCTCAAAAGATTGAGTTTATAGAGTAGTATATTGGGTTTAAATAGTCTCACTGCATATGGTTGTTGTAACTTAATCAAGGTTTTCGCTCTAAAACTTAAGAATGTAGTTGTGTTAAATATTTTTTTGGAGAGATTTGCCACTTACTGGTCTTATCCGGCTCGAATTTGGATTAATCGAGACTCAATGTAGTTTTTAGATATTAGATAGTTTAATACACTAATAAATAAATAAATAATCTCACTACTAACAATAAATTTGAAGTTTGACTTTGCTAGTATTATGCCCAACAAGGCAACAGCATAATAGGAATAACCCATTCATTGAAACAATCTTGCTTGATGAAGTATGAGTCGCTAAAGTCTATCAAAATTTGTTATTGGTTGCAACTATTATTAGATAGAAAATCTAGTACTTGTTTTTAATTTTTATCTCCTTTTAACGAATTAAAACTGGTTTTAATCATTTGGTTCCGATTTTATGAATATGTTATAACACAATTATCTATTGAATGAAAACGGCTAGGATATTATGCATGCCACATTTGGCCGCATGGTGTCTCCGGTTAAGATCAGATACTTTTTATATTCTTATCTCATAGTCACTAATCACTATTTTGCATTTTGCTTGTGAAGAGCTCAAATGATCACACCCCTTATTCTATGAGAATTGAATTCTACGTCTTTTTTTTAATATGACTATTAATTGAAAATTTTAATCTATTTTTTAGTAAAACTCTTTTGAGATAGGATTCATATTTATTAATTTTATGCAGATACATTATGATACATTTAATTTTTTTTTTTAAAAAAATTCCTTGACCAATTTATCCTCAAGGACAGAAGTAGGAATTTATATTAAAGAGTCATAATTTCAAATAATAAACTTAAGAAGACCATAGTATAAACATAATAAGTTTAGGGGGGCTAAATATAATTAAAAAAAGAGCTTAAATATTAAAATTGACATAAAAAATAGATTAAAATATTATGTTTATGGCCTCAAGATAACTCTGCCACATTATCCATGGGGCAACTTTGTTAACTTTGGCATGAAAACCATCTTAGCTAACTCATTTTTTTTTTAAATGTTTTAGGAGCATAGGCTAGTAATCTTAAACCATTTTCACCTTTTTAGATGACAAAATTGTCTCTCATAAATACTACCAAAGTACCAATCTGTCGATCTTGCCCTAACAATAGGCAAATAATTTAACAAAGCTTTCGATTGCAGGGCATTTTGGTCCAAACAAAAAGTACAGAAACCCCAAATTTGAATGTTTCAATGCTAATCATTTTCATAAGCACAAACATCTAGATGCTTTTATTTTTTATTTTTTGGCAATACGATCGAGATGCTTAAAATTAGTGGAATATCCCTATTCATGAAGTAAACCACAATAAAATTAAGACAAAAAGCTGGTCCCATTCAAACTAGATAAGCTTACACGTCAACATCACCAGATAAGATCATGCACCTTCAGTGCCCATCGTGAATCCAACTGCTTAATTCTCAGCCGTCAGATTCAACTCCAACTGTCCCCACCACCAACATCATATATCAGATATGAGCCAGATTATTTCTATTTTTACGATTATTATTATCGTTATAGAACTCCAAAAAAAAAAATCCATTTAAACTCTAACAATAGAATATTTCAAGTATATCCAAACCAGCAATAATTGTTGGCCTGGCTGACATGGAACCAGCTGGGAACAAAAATACAATTAGCTGAACATCCAATGATAACTGTCCACGTAAGCAAGAAACAGACATTCATGTTCGAGTGCGGCGCCTCGTTCGTCCACCTCGGACAACTAGGTCCTATGTGGGACCCAAAATCTAGCTATAAATATCGCCAACAACACTTTTAGGGAACCATACAGAGCACGTGGATTAGGATTTGCTGATTACACAAAAATATAAAAAATAAAAATTCTTCCATGGCCAAGAATCCGGTGAGCCAGCCGTATTCGGAAGAAATCGCCAGGTTTCTAGAGGGAACGGCGAATTTCTCCGATATTGTATTTGGGTTTATGGAGGAAAGCAGTGAGTCCACCGTAGGAAATTTATGTGATTGTAAAGAGGATGACAATGAAGATGTTGAAGAAAATAAGGCCTTTTGGGAAGCGCAAGAAAAGCTTCTTCAGGTAAATTTCATTTGGGTAATTGTGAGAAAACAGAAATGATTTGCAATGAAGATTGGAGAATTGAATTGTCAAATTTGCTATAATTTTGCAGGCCACAATAGGTAGGATTAGTAGTTTTGAATCAAAGCTTCGGCAGGCTGTGAAGTATAGTTTAGAAGAGATTAAGTTGGCTGGTTCAAAATGCTCTTGCCGGACACCGGTGGCCGGTGGTTGCCGGACTTGCATGCGGAAAGAAATTTCCGTTAGGCTTCAGAATGTTGGGTACAATTGTGTCATTTGCAAGTCTAAATGGAAGAGCTCATCCGAAATTCCTGCAGGTATATATATATAATTTTAATTCATTCCAGAGTTGGAATTCCGCTGATTGGAATTAAAATAGATTTTGTACTTATGTTTTTTTCCCAGGAAATCACACTTATTTAGAAGTGGTGGAAAAATCGAAGAAAGGAGATGTGATCAGGGTGGTGATTGAGTTGAATTTCCGGGCTGAATTCGAGATGGCGAGAGCGAGTGAAGAGTACAATCGGTTGGTAAACCGGCTACCGGAAGTGTTCGTTGGAAAAACAGAGAGATTAAAGGCGGTGATCAAGATTATGTGTGCGGCGGCGAAGAAATGTATGAAGGAGAAGAAAATGCATATCGCTCCATGGAGAAAACACAAGTACATGCAAGCGAAGTGGCTTGGGGGTTACCAAAGACCAACAGCAGAAACAACACCATTGATAATGATGCCTGTAGTGAGCTATGCCTATGCGGACAGACAGCCAAAACCCAAAGCTGCAGCCTCTATGTTAACGTTTGATTTGATGGAAAATTTTGGTGGGCTGCATTGCGGTGCGACAGCTGCAGTTGAAGTTTTGTGAATACATATACATCAGAGGATTATTAATATATTCACATTCCTATTTAGAAGAGCTTTAATTTTAATAAGTTTTGACCCTTTCACATTGTAAAATATTAACTCCCCCTGCCCCTAGCTAGGGAGAGAGAGATTGAATAAATATTGCTCTCCAGTCGTGAAAATGATAATAATGAATGAATGAATGATGAGCGCGCGTTTCAATATCATTTGATTGTGTTTTTTATTCTTTGGGTAGCAGAGCAATTAACTGCATACTGGCAATTCAAATGCCTATAATGTTTGCCAATAACGAGGCTGATTCTTAGATGAGGCAGCACCCGTGAAATTTGTTGCTCATGCCAACACAAAGTATGTCATACAAGCACAAGCCACTAGGGGAATCGTTCGAAACGGCAGAGCATGGTCCTATATGATCATTTCCAAAAGGATTTTACCACAATACCCAGTCTTGATTAGGCGGAGTTTGAAACAGCGTTAAAAATTAATGTTGGTTTTCAAATGTCTATGAGAGTGTTTAAGATTAAGGTGTTGTAAAAATCAATTTACTAGCGGTTAAATAAGTAGTTAGTAGGTGCCAAAGTGATTAAGGTGCAATGCAATTATAAGCGATTTAGCAATAGCGGGTTCCTAGTAGTTGAGAACAATGAGAAGGACGTCAAATACTTCGATTATGTACTTCAAGCGGTACATATATTTAGCTTTAGTTTGTTTGGTTGCTCAAAAAAATAAGTGGTGATACTCCACTTTAGAAAATTGTTCTTTTAATTCTGTTAGACTGAATCTCTAAAAAATTTTTTTAAATGAGATTTCATTCCTTATTTGAAGTGTTACATCAGTAACAAAGATTTTAAAAGATTTTTCAAATGAGATTGTCCTCGCTCTTCAACTTCCCTCTTTTTAATTAATATTATATTTTTTTATATCATTATTACTAAAGAGAGAGAAGTACTATAACTGCTTTTTTTAAAAAAATAATATAAACTTACTTTTATTTAATAAAAACATGAAGTCACTACATTCATGAGATTCATTTCAAGTGTTTATGAGACTGTTAAACTGATTAAAAATTAAAACATAATAATATCCATCATTAGAAAATACATATCCTTATAACCAATACTAAATCTCTATGAGAAACATTGTGCAACTAGTCACACTTTGTATTTAGTGTCATTATGTTCATTATGTTTTCTCACAAATACCATTTGTGTCCAATGACTTTGACATCTTCAAGTATTTAAACTAGAGGTTCAAAAACTTTGCATTTTACAAGAGAAGTAAATTCTACTTCAATTGCTTATTTCCATTGAGGTTAATCATGCCTTTATCTACATTTATTGATAATTTGAGACACAAGATAATTTCTAATTTTAGTAGCTACTGTTAATAAGAATACATTCTCTATGTCTATTTCATTATGATCTCACATTTCTCTTATATAAATATAATTTGTAGACTTTTTTCTCATTTTTATGTTTTTGTACCTCTTCAGGAGTTAATTTCTCTTCAAGGACTTCTGTCTCATCACGGACCATCAGTTCATCTAGAACCGGTGATTTAGATAACATGAGTATATTTATAGCTTAAACATTATTTTCAGCAAGATCTTGATCTTCAATTCTCCTTTTTCTGGGGAACATCGTCTTGGGAACCAAGTGGTCTGTCATGCTTCTGACGTGCAATAGATAACTTATTAGTTGTGTTTACACATAATTATTTAGTAGGAACAATCACTAGGACTGATGTATTAATAGCTGGAATATATGATTTAGTTAGATTTGATGTATCTGTAAATGCATCCAGTGATTAACTTGCAAAATGCTGCAAAAGTATTATCCTGCATACTTTGTTTTCACATTGATTCGTACAAAAATCTAAATGAGAAAAAGAAAAAACTTTCCAAGGAAGTTCATGCCTTATTTTAGGGGGAATGATGGAAAAATTGTCTCATCAAAGTGGCAATCCGTAAAAAGTGTTTTGAAAAGATTACTTGTCAAGGGTTCAAGATATCATATAACTGAAGATAAGTTAAAACCAACATAAAAACCCAAATGATATGGAGGTCCCATTTTTGTGCACTGAGGGAGTGATGCTGGAATGTGTTGCGGAAAAATCAGTTTTTTTTAAAAAAAATTTAGGATCGATCTCATACAATATATAAGAATTTGTAATGTAGAAATCATACCTTGAAAATCTAAGAAGATGAACAATCTTTGCTTTTTCCACTGAAGTGATTTAGGCTCCCAGATCACGATCCGTCACCAATACTCCTGTTAGATCACTATCCGCCACCAAATAATCTTCCAGACTATGACTCAGGTTTGATCTGCACTTGATGTGTGGGCGCCTTTATCACCACTAAAGCAACTAGCAGGAGAAAATTTTTCTCTAAAAATTAGAGAGAAAAATCATTTTTTCAGAATTGTATAATGTGGCCTCACTATTCTTCTTTAGAGAAAAAAAAGTCTTTTTATATCTCCCTTTAGTGAAAACCCTCTTCAAATAATGAAAATCAAATGCCACGTTACTTGCTTTTTCTATAGGGAACCCATCTTGTAAAATAACATAAAGCCCCTTACACAAAAGCATATTAAATGGAGCCTCCCACTAAATGATATATTTAGACTTTTGACCAAAATGACTAGTTATCTTGCTTATTAATCCAGTAGTGGTACAATCAATTAAATGAGGTAATCTGGGGATCATTTAGGAACATACAATAGTGGCTACAACAATTAAGCCTGTAATTAAATAAGCCTAATCATTTAATTCCAACTCTACTCCACTATAAGATTGGAACTGACCTCCATAATTGTATGTTCGAATAATAATTCGTCTCAAGCCACATTGATTTCTTTACTGCACAATCCTTTGTACCACATCATTAAGTAAATTGATATCTCAACTGTCCAATCAATTTAATTACATCTTGTTCCTTGATACTTACTGGTTTTCTCTAATGATCATTTTTAACATACTAAATATGTTGACACACTCTGGTAAGAGAATTCTATGATCAAGAGCCGAAAACCAATCAAGAGATGTGTTGTACAAATTCTATATTGTTAATCTATAACTCCAATACTCATAATTGCTCCCACCAAGATACCGGGTAATCTTAATCACAAGTGTGTGTCGTGCCCATTGGTAACTCAAATGGAATAACAATTATAATCATGAAATCATAACTAACTCAAGATTAAGATTACAGTAAAATTAATGCCTATGAGATTTAATAAGTCTGACAGTTATTACAAAGTTAATTAAATCTCATATGTGATCCTGTTCAATGTAGTCGTACTATATCAATAAATTCGTACATGATTAAGATAAATCATTCAATGAATTCATTACAGTCTATACCTAAATAAAGTGTTCAACTTTATTTATCAATTGCGAACTAAATTTATTTAATTATAAGATAACTTGTATTTATGTCTTTTGTGAATCCACACGGTGATCATATAAATACATATAATATGATTAAATGGACTTTAATCAAAATATTAATGCAATTAAGATATTTGAATAAAATACCTCATTTATTTTATTAATCATAAAACTGTTTATTACAATTAAATAAACACATGCTTTTAAAGAGCATATTTTCCCAACAGAATGTGCACAACATAATCAAAAGTGCACAAATGGGAAAGGTTAGGTTGTTGACTAAGTACAAATTTTAATGGAGAACATTGATGATAAGCACTCGGTCAAAAATGAATTATTGTCGCAACACATAAAATAGTATGACCCCTTGCAGATATTTTAATTTTATATGCATAAGTAATGTTTTTGCAATTATCTGTAATTACTTAATCAACGATTCTACAATCCATTTTGTGTATGTACATGTGGAATCAAATATTCAACATCAATACCTATTGATGTATATTAGTCATAAAATATCTTCAATACAAACTCACTAACATTATCAAGACATGTAGCCTTAATTGGATAATTTAGAAATTGTGCTCTTAATCTTATAATTTGGGCACAATAATGCATGCAAACAACAAACAAAACCACCTTACAGTGATGCATCAATCAAAATTATAAAGTAACGAAATAGTTCACTAGGTAGATGGATTGGTCCATCTATATCTCCTTGAATTATTTGTAAAATTGATGGTATGACCACAAACTTTTCTTGGGAGTAAGCAATAAAAACAATCTCATTTGATAATAGAATTTTCTAGTTCTTTAATGGATGTTCATGAGAATTTTCAATAATTTTAAGCATCATCATAGATCCTGAGTGTTTTAAGAGGGTCATCCAACAACATAAATATTTTTAGATCTGTGAACTTCTTTTCCATTATTGCATAGCGCTCAATCATTATAGATCCTAATGAGACTGTTGGAAGATTTTGTAATATGTATTTCCTCATTGAGACAATTTTAGTAATACAAAGGTATTCCACATTGTTTTTATTTAAAGTCACAATGTGATACCCGTTTTAGTGGATATGTTTAAAGTTCAGTAGATTTTTTTTTGGATCTTGCTTAATATTAGGCATTTTGGATTGTTAGTTTGTTCCACTTGCTATTTCGAACCCTTTAATTGGGTCTGTAGGTTTAGATATAGTATTTGCTTTTCCTTCGAATAGTTTTGTTTCCAAAAAATATTTTTTATTTTGAAGAATAGTGTGTGTTAGCCAAGGATACATCCCCAACTTTCTTTTCTAAAATAGATAATTTATTTCTAAAATCGATAACTTCGTATTAAAAATAGTTCACATTAGTCATCAGGATTAGATATGAATGTTAAGAACATCTGATGAAACTATAAAAAGAACAAAAGTTAACATGTTACTAACTTAATTATTATGGTATTAATTAGTGTGGAAATTTCCATTACCAATTACTTGATTGATTTCCCCTTTTGTGCCTCGAAGAAATTGAAGACATTAAGATTATTTAAATCAATAGGATTTAAGTCATCGACTAGATTAGTCTCAATATTTCCTTCTTCTTTCTTGGATGCTTGATAGAGGTCTACCAATTGTTCATCTGTACGTAGGTAGTGACCAATGTCCTCTTTGCCACATCAATAGCAAATTTCTTCACTTTCATTTCTAACATTTTTCGTTTTTGCACCATTGACCTTGTCATGCCTCTCATAGACACTTCACTTCTGGTGGTGTCCATTTTTGTTGTTCTACTATCCTGAGTGTTTATAGCCATGATGAGGGAAATAACCACGCTTTCTCTTGCTTCCTCAATTAGGTTCATTATTGGTGCATGTATGTGCATTGACTTTTGCGAATAATTGAGAATAGGTGGATGTAATTCATGATTTTCGTCAATGGCTCATTGTTTTGTTCAACAATCAAAAGAAATGTTATTAGCTTAGAGTATTTAGTGTATCGACAGTCTCGGTATTATTGTCGCAAGATTACATCTGATGCATGAAATGTAGAGAATGTCTTTTCAAGCATATCATTTCTAGTGATTTTTTTCACCACACAATATTAGTTTTTAATTGATGCGGAACAAAGTAGAGTTGTAGTCATAAAATCTAACATATTCTTGTTACCTTATGTTCAATTACTCTTGTTTTTGGTTTTGGGAGGAAAATGCCCCTCTAGTGGTCAAACTTGTCCTTGAAGTGATTCAACAAAGTTAACAGATCCTTCACTATCAGATATTGATATTTCAGACTCTCATGAAAATGATGGCGAAAGAAAACTGTAGCTTTTGTTTTTTCCTACAACGATGCTTCCTTTCCTTCTGCTATAATGCCTTCAGTCATATAAGTTACAGGTGAATTTTGGCATCCAACACCCAAGAAAGGTAGCTTCTTCCAAAAGCTTCATGGATGGAAATTTGCAAGTTCGTGATATTTGTCATTTTTCTAAACCTTGTTTAATAATCAAAGAAAAAAATAATTATCACAAAATAAATTTTTTAATTTAAACAAGAAAAATCGTGAAAACATTTAGAAATCTTATGCATGTATTTAGAATTTCAGGTTCTAACTTTTAAAATCATAACTCAAAATTTTGAGTTCTTACCATCTCCTTACGGCTATAGGAATAATATTCAAAGAAAATATATGCAAGAGTAAATCTTAATTTATTGAAACTAAAATAAAATTTCTAATTTAAACAAGAAAAATCATGAAAATATGTAGAAATCTTATGCATGAATTTAGAATTTTAGGTTCTAACTTCTAAAATCGTAACTCAAAACTTCAGGTTCTTACTACCTCAAACTTCAGGCTATAAGAATAATATTCAAAGACAAATATATGCAAGAACAAATCTTAATTTATTGTAATTAAAATAACTTGAGAGACAGTTAAATCAGCCATATAAGCTAATAAATAAGACCAATCATATTAATAGAATAACAATATAGGTATTATTATAGAACCAGTCATATAAATTAAAATTATTTGGAACAAACCAATTAACAATATGATAAACTAAAAACATAATAATAAGACATAAAAGAAATAAGTATAAATAAACACAAGGAGTAGAAATTAAACTGCCCACGTCAAGTTAACTATCGTATTCATACGTGTTCCAAAACAAAGTACTTCAAGTACCTTGTTAATAACTTATTATTGTTAAGCTATTGTTAATTGATTCATCTACAAGCTAACCAAGAGTTGAGGTTGTTAATTTTTCGATGTGGGACAAATGGTGAATCCACCACATTTACAACATCTCTTTTTCTTATACAAGCTATTTTTTTTTCTCATTTCTAACATTGAGAACTTAACTAATATTTTTCTTTCGCAGTATTGTTGACCATCCTAAACACAACCTAAGTTTCTGTTACTTTTTTCTTGAAATCTTATTGTCTTTAAACATAAACAAGATTTTGTGGAGATAAATTTTTGAATGCATAGAAATCAATAATTGTGTCTTAATTTGAGTCCTAACTAATATTTACATTCAAATATTAGATGGTAGAATATTAATTTGATAAATTACTATTTACTACCTCAAGATATTAAAAGTGTAAGTAGCCACCATGAGTTTTTGACAATATTTCTACACCACTTTAAGTTTAAATTTTGTATCAACCCATTACTTTTCTATTAATTCCATTAGCTACTACAAAAAAAAATCAAAGATAAAAGATTATTTTATCCCTAGAATAAGTTAAGAAAATAAAACAATGATTTTACCCTCTGGAAAGTAATCTAAGATAAAAATACTATTATGGTATGTTTAGTTTGAAGAAATATAATGAGAGGAGTGGAGTGAAAAGGAAAGGAGGAGAAGGGAAAGAAACAAGGGGAGAAAGATGAGTTCCATATCCAATCAAACAATGAAAATTAGATTGACCATTAAAATTAGTGAAATATAATCCTCTCAACTAGTGCATTTCTTGAACATTAAAATTAGTGAAATATAAAATTAACTAGAAAGGATGAAGAAATTTTGATTCTGAATCTTTATTAATAAAAATTCATATCTAAGGTTTTTAAATCAACCCTAACCAATAAAAAGATTAGTCACACATGCCTGAATTATTAAGCATCAAATCCCTGGAAGAAAACTAATAAAAGATATGAGAATAAAAGTCTTATCAATTGAATTATACTTATCAATTGAATTATACTAAAGCAGCCAAGTCTTTTCTCTAATTTGCCTACTTTTCTCTTCCTTACATTCTTCTTTTCGCTAAATTGATGCTTTGTGTTTTCTCTTCTTTTAGGGCGTCTAATTTGTTGCCTAAATACAGTTACTGTTTGAATCCTTGTAGGACTAATAAAACTCATTTTTAACCTCCATATAAGAATAGGATATTGAACCAACAAAATAGGCATACGTATCAAAATAGCTCCAAAATCCATTTTTAACGTAGGCAGAAATAAGATACCTAGATAGTCCTATAAGAATCAATCTTTATAATAAGGAAAAAGGTAATTAATGAATCAATCTTTCTTATTTATCCATTGAGAGGATTAATGGTGAGAAAAAAGAATAAACACTTAAAACATAAACAAACATTGAAGAAAAACGAATAAATAAATACATAAATAATTGAAAAGAATAAGAAAGTAAGAGGAAAAAGATTCAAATCTGATTATGATGCTTTCCCATTGGGCTGCTTTCCAAATAGCACTTGGTTTAGTCTCCTTAGTTTGACCTGAATCCCTTTTATTTATAAAGATCCATGAGTGCATGGTATTTAAAATACTTTGGAAGTAGTTTAATTCTAGTGTAGGCACCTATATTATAGAAGATAAAAATTTCTCATTAGATAAATATAAAGATAGAAAGGAAAGATTATACCTATCTTGAACTTTTGGAAATGATTCTAAAGTGACCATCTCCTCAATTTTGTCAAATAATTTTATCTCCCTTCTTGCATTTTTAGAATCTTATGATTCAAGGCTCTTTGCAATAAAACTTGCCAATTCATCTTCACTTGTAAACCCAAAGATTTGTTGCACTAAAGGATTAATTATGTCAATTGAAAAACAAGAATGTAATCACTTGAATACCTCATAGTATCAAAAATATTAAAACGGATAATCTTTCCATCGAACTTTATAGTTAGAGTTCCATTATACACATCTACATTAGTTCTGGCCATTTTCATGAATGGTCTTCCTAGAAGTAATAAAGTTGGCGTAGGAAATGCATCATCCTCCATATCAAGAATATAGACATTAGTGGGGAAAAAGGATACATTAACTTGTATAAAATAACTTCTAAAATAGCTTTTGGATAAATATCAGATCTATAACCAAGCTCAATAGCTACACCACCTGCGTTAGTTTAACCCAAATTTAGATAAATAAAATAAAGTACAACAATAATAGATGAACCTAAGTCTAGCTAGCTCTTTCAAACCTAGTGTTAGTAGGTGTGGGCATTTTAGTTTTCAGTTTGATTTTTACAATTTTCAATTGGGGCTATAACTCGTTTGAGTTTAAGAATTCAACCCAAATAGGTTGAAAAATTATTTTAGTTTGGTTTGGTTCGGTTTCAAATTCAGTTCGGTTCCAATTCATAATTTGGTTTAATTTCGGGTTCGTAATTCAGGTTTAAATATAGTTTGGTTACAAAATAGTTTGAGTTCTAGCAATTATGACAAAAAATTAACAAAATAAAACAGATTTTGACAAACAATTCTACATAATCCAAAAGTGTAGAAACATGCACATCACAAAGAGGCAAATTGATAACCCAAATAACTAATTTCAACAAGTACTTCGCATATAGAATAACATCTACTTCAAACCTACTGCCGCAATAAATCTATGATCTATCAATATCAAAATGGAAGGCAAAATATAATGAGAACATTCCCTTCTTAGATTGGAAAACAAACCTATTATGAATCATCTTTACTTGATGAGAGCAATGACTTTTGACAACCCTCTTGGCATTGACCCTCAATTTCGCCAACAGCTTCCTCCTCTCTTGAGTTGCTATTGTGAACTACTGTGGTCGGCTAAGGTTGTCATGGTGTGGCTATTGTGGGCTAACATGACATTGATTTGAGAAAGGAGAGATGAGGGTCTTTGCAGGCTGTTGTGGCTGTCGGTAGCTCTATCATGGTGCAGCTCTGTTGTCATGCCAATGTGGAGCGGCATGGCAGCAACAGACAACCAGCAACTTCACACTTGAGAGAGAAGAGATGCGGCCATGACCATGAGGATGAGGATTTGTTTTGAATTTGATTTATGGATCGATTTCACAGGCTGTGTGGGTATTTAGGGCTTTTTTCCTTTAGTGTAAGCTTCCTATTTTTTTTTTCATTGTAACCCGATTAGTTTAATAATTCGCTTTGGGTTAAATCTAAACCAAATTGCAAAATCGATCACTTTATGAGTTCAATTTGTTCAGCTTTTAGGTTTAACCGAAACAAACCGAAAACATAATGAAAATTCAGGATCGGTTTGGTTCAAGTTAACCTAGACTGAGCGCCTACCCCTCTCCGGTGTCACCAATTGTCATAGAATGGTGAAACTTCTTATCTATTCATTTTGGTGGAAGCTTTCTTTGAAAAATAACAGATACATTCTACCCTACACTCACTACCTCTTTACTCTTTAGCTTGCATTTGTTAGTGCACAACTCTTTGAGGAACTTTGTATAACGTGGTATTTATTTAATAATATCAAAAAGAGGTATGTTAACTTTTACTTCAAGAATCTATTTTTATGGCTCAAATCTAATCCTCAACCTTAGTAAATATATAATGTACATACCCAATAAAGTGAATAAAGCCCAAAGATTCATCCAAAAAAAAAAAAAAATCCATGAAGTCACAATCTGGTCATTTTTCCCACCAATTTGTAACTTTTCTTATTCTTTTCATTTCTTTGCCTAAACAATTCTATAAAACATGAAAGAATAAAAAAGAATCTAGAAGTTCATGAAAATATTAAATAATTAGAAGAAAAAGGTAATAAGAAGTGATGTGAAATTAAGCACTAATCATCCATCCTTCTCCCCTTAGAATTCCATACCAAACCGAGTAATAAAAATTGAAATTCCTTATCCCATCTCCTTATTTCCTCTCCCCTCCTCTCTTTTCCACTCTTTTCCTCTCTTCTCATTTCTTCAAACAAAATACTACTTAAGGCCATGTTTAGGTGGGGATAAAGGAGACAGCCAAGAGAGGAGAGATTTTCTATTTTCTATTGGTTTTTCTTTGTTCGGTTGGCAAAATTTCACAAGAAGTCAAGTTCCATTTCAATTCAAATTTCTATTATTTGAGGAATTTAGATTCCTCATTGATGAATAAGGAAGTCTAGATTGAGATTCTACTCCATTAAAATCATATTTACTTATTTCACCCTCATTTAATTATTAATTTCTAATTTCACCCTCAAACAAATTTAAATGAATAAAAATCCCTAATTCTCACTTTTTATTTCTTCGAATGTCAAACTCTGTCTCTCAAAATTGGCATATCCTTTATGAACTTCTAGCAATTTTCATAGGCGATAAAGAGCACCTGTGACAGTTTTTGAGTGTGAGAGACCACTTTGAGTTTCAGCAGCATCTCATCATCTTCCATACAGCTTTAATCTTATGCTTTTGTTTTGATCTCTTAGCATCTCACTTTCAACTTTGATGTATTTGTCTCAGCTTCTATCTATTTACCTATCTTTCAATTTTCAAGATAAGCTCATTGATTATTCAAAAACCGATGACTCTGATTAAAGCTATGAACATATAGTACTTGAAATTATTTTTCAGTTTTATTATTTTGATTTTGCATTTGCTATAAAAAGCTGTAAACATTACATAAAATTGCTATTGAATGCTTTGTCGTGCTATACAATGCTTATAGTTTTATAATAAAATGATATATTATTAGGTTTATAATTTCCTTAAGATCACTACTAGAAAAATAGTCTTTACTGATACTTAACTCGTGACACCTTTTTAAAAAGTATCAGTATTTACATACATGTGGACCATTTTCCGTGTTTAACATTTAAGTATCACAAATTACTGATACGATGGTATCTGTAAGTTAGACATCAGAGATCTCTGACACCAAAGTATCAGTTGAAAAAATATAATAATTCTAATCTTGTTCCACATACAACTAGAACCCAAGACTTCCAACAGTCAAGCTTTTAAATTTAAGAAAAAAACCATTGTAACTATTTTTTAAGGTATTAGCCAAAAAAACATTTATATAAACACAAAACCAATTAGAAAAAGAACTTGTAAGTAGAAATGAAAGAACCCTAATTTTCTAACTCTCAAAACACGATCTCCTATCTCACTGCCTTGCCCAAATTGCCGTCATCTAGTCTTCGTGGTCGTCGCTTGGCCTCCCCTTGCGATCGTCATCCAGTCTTCATGATCGTTGTCTCTCATTCGTCATGGTGGTATCGCCTCTCATTTGTCGCGGTCATTTCGCTTCGGCTCTCATCGTTGCTCGTCATCATCGTCCAGGCGACCATCAGCCGCTGTTCTTTTAATTCATAATAAAGATAAAAGATAAGAAGCGAGGTATGTGCGATAGATGGCTATTTTCATATTAGATTTGAAAATTTTTGAGATGTGTTATCTCTTTATTTCGTGAATTTTAGAAAATGAGGGAATCAGGTTGTAATTTAATTTTTTTATAAAAAAAAAGAGTGATTAATTTCTTGATTTTTATATTTTTAGATCAGATCTATAGAAAATTGATTAAATGATTGATGAAAGAACCAAATAAATTAGAAAACAAAAACCCTAAACTTTATTTACAAGTGTGAAATGCATCTTTGATGCTCAATAATTGAAATTAATCACTTTTTTTTGTAGGTATCGTGAGTATAATAGAGACAAAGAAAGAAGGCGTAGACATAGATCGTGTTCCCATTCAAGTGACAAATTGAGGAATCGACCAAAATCTCTCTCCTTCCCGTGCTCTTTCCAAAAGGTATAGAACAAATTAATTTAAATGTGGTCATTGAGGTGGTGAAACTGCGAAAGTTCCTTGTTAATTATTATATTGGGAAAGGCTTTACATGTTCAACTTTTGAGATATGTTATCTTCATTTTGTAAACAGATAAAATTAGGATAAGTATGGCATTTATGTCTTTGTTCATTATTTCTTTTACCTTTTCTATTTTATCTGCAGCAAGTAGAGCAGTCGCTTTGATATGGCACCACTAGCTGCAGTCATACTACCTGGTGTTGTTGTTCTAGCTGCAGTCATTTTTTTCCATTTTACTTCATTCACCTATAACTCTTAGTATTGTTTGGGAAAGTTGTTCATTTTAATTTTTATCTAATGGATTTCTATGGAAACTGAGAACCATTGTTGTGTTGTTTGGCTATTGTGTGTGGTTATTTTTCTTGTGTTTTGTGTCTATCAGTTGGGTAAGAAGTCAACATTGAACTCCATGTCCCACTGTGCTACCCATGGGCGTGACTAACTAACATAAATTTTATCTCTAATGGAGAACCTATGCTTTGATTGGTTGGATCTTGTTAGCTTTCAACTAGCAACAGTTGTCATTGGTAGACTTACACATATTTCCCTAGCATCTACAGGGGATGGAATTCATTTCTTTATTTATTTATTGAGTATTTAGGTATGAATTAGGCCTCTCTCTATAGTATTATCACAATGTAGTTCCATGCTTGGAGATTTGTGACTCTTAAGATTTAGTAGCAATGTGTGTGTAAAGTTATCAGCCATATAACTCATCCTTGTCCTTTACTTACTTCCTTTCTTATTACAATACAGGGCAATTGCATCGTGTACCTTCAACAGTTCAAGAAATGGTACAAAACATATAACCTTTTAGATCAACATAAGTTTACATTTTTCACAAATAGTTATTTAGAAATTATTTCCTTTGAGTTATCAATTGCATATGTGTGCTGCTTGTTAACTATTATTTCTGCATGTTTATATGCTTGAAGATCTGTTTCTGCTATTCAAAATTCTTTGTGGGGTAGCTAAAAGACTAGAAAGATTGAAGAGAGACTATTTGTGGGAATGGTTCGATGATGTTAATGGTTCTTACCCAGCAGCACTTTCTTTGTTTTCTTATGAGAACTCTTCTCCAGTATGGTTCACTGCTCCTTAGCTCTCTTGAATGAGTTGGTCGGGCATATTAGATATGATTAACACCTCAGGATTGATACTTTGTCCTTGTGCTTTTGATTGGGGGCAGTGAGACCAATGTTGATCATTGCACTGGTTCGGTTTGTTACTTGTCCTCTATTTATGCAATTAAGGGCATCTTGACTCGTGTTAGATTTATCTCTATCTTCCGATGCAAGTTAATGGATTTTCTTAATTTTTACTTATGGATTAATAAACTATTTTAGGATCACGCTGTCATAAAAAGGGGTTTTCTGTTAGTTATGCATCCTACTTTGTGCTTGATTTGGCAGCTTTAAACGAGGCATTGGCTGCAGAAGTACAGAGACTGAAGCTCGCTGTTGCAGAGGTCAATGGAGAGGCCCAACTTTCAAGCCGCATGGCTCAACAGCTTTCCATTAATCATCAGATGTTCCAGATGCAACATCAGCAGCAGAACCAAGATGCAGGAGCAGCCTCAGCGTGGCCAACTGCAACCTGAGCAGCAAAGTCATGAGGCTGCTATGCATGACTGGAAGTAATAGGCCGGCCATGTCGACTAATGGTAGTGTAGCAGTATACGTAGGCTCAAAAGTATCGTTCAATAGTTATTTTATATATAAGTGAACCTTGACTATTGTTCTTGTTTTCTTGGTTGGTTTCTTGTGTCTAGACAATGGAGAATCCAACTAACTTTGCTTGTTCATCTATTTGCTCGGAATGATGTTCCAATTTTAGAATTAAATAATTGTATTTGCTCAGAATATTTACAATATTAAATTAACCAACACAGTGATTAATTAACTTGAATCTCTCGTAGTTTTTTTTTTCAACAAGTAGTTGATAATTGAAAGTTTATACGTGGAGATAGGAAGAGTTGCTCTCGTTAATTACGGCAAGGACTATGGGAAGCTTGTGGTCATCGTCGATGTCCTTGATCAAAACAGGGTACCTTTATTCACTTTACGCTTATGCTTTATTTGAGTTGAATCTTATAAAATTGTCACAAGAATTCTGAATATTTTGATTTAGTTGATGATAACTGGGTACCCCTTCTTTTTTTTCTGTACAAAAATAGCAAATTAGAAAGTTGATGTGCTTTTGTAAACAGAGTGATTTTAGTTTGGATTTCTTTGAATTTTGAACTGTTTCGTTTATTTTTTAATTGTATACAATTGTTATTATTTTTGTGATGCTTTATAGGCTCTTGTTGATGCCCCTGATATGGTGAGGAGCCAAATGAACTTCAAGAGGCTTTCTCTCACGGATATTAAGATTGACATCAATCGAGTTCCTGGGAAGAAGTCTTTGATTGAAGCCATGGAGAAGGCTGATGTGAAAAACAAATGGGAAAACAGCTCCTGGGGCAAGAAGCTGATTGTCCAGAAAAGGAGAGTGGCACTGAATGATTTTGATAAGTTCAAGCTCATGTTGGCAAAGATCAAGAAGGGTGGACTTATTCGACAGGAGCTTGCAAAACTCAAGAAGGAGAATGCAGCATAGAATTTCTCTCTTGTGTTCCCCTTTCTGGTTTTTAATTCTTACAGCTTCAATTTGATTCTATTAATGTATTGATTAATATGAGAAAACATCAACTTGGCATTTTTGGGTGGGGTGTGCAAGGTGATCTGCACGACCGCGAGAGCTTGGTGAAAGCCATCAAGCAAGTGGATGTGGTGATATCAACGGTTGGCAGCATGCAGCTAGCAGATCAGACCAAGCTCATCACTGCCATTAAGGAAGTTGGCAATGTTAAGGTTGGTGCGGCCATGTTAATTCGATTTCTTAATTTGTCCATGTTTGCCTGTATATGTGTGCACTTAAAACTAATTCCACACACACACATATATACTCTTATTTTGGTAATAAAATTGAATCATGATTTAACTTTTTTTTATATAAGCTTATTATAATTTTATACAATTAATCTATTCATACCACATTAATTTATATAGACTTATTTATATAAGATATTTTGTAGTTCTAGGTAGCATTACATTAATGCGAAAGAAGTTTTTCATATACTTTCCAAAATATTTCATTATATATATATATATAGGTCCTAACTAATAATAAATTGTTGCAACAAAGAGTGATCTAGGCGTGCATGAAAGGTAGCTGGCTGTTAGCCTGTTACCATCAATTCTCGAATCAATCGAGCATGCTTTTGGCGGACGACCACCGTCAACTTTAAATCAATCTTGTATTGTCTCCAGCAAATTATGAGAAGTTGAGATAATGGCAATATATTATTATTATTATTATTATTATTATTATTATTATTATTATTATTATTTCGGAATGATTTATTTATAATAGAGCATTTGTGATAGCTTTTAACTATGCACAAAAATCATTTGGTATATGTAGATAGAGTAACATGCTTGTGCTGAAAGTATATATTACATTGAAAACTTCTTGTCTGCTATAGTTTGCTATATATATAACCTTTACCAAAAGAGAATAATTGAGTTTATTTATAAATAGCTTATGAGTATTTTTTTCTTTCGAACAAAATAATTTTATTTCTGTTAATTGTTGTTTCTCTAATGGCTGGATATTGGCAGCTAATTTTTTTTTCTTTTCCATTTATTCATATGCAGATTTGATCAATGTGTTTGAAGTGTTTATTCCTCAACTTCACTTATATCCTAACCCATACAGTCTATTGAATGGAGAAGCTGCTGGTGTGATAACGCAATTATACTACTCATATTCAAAGAGTGAAAGGCAGTCATCCTTCTCAATTTAGCTTCTAGATTTATTAAACTTAGCCACAAGTAGTAGGCATTTGATTGGATGGTAGAAATTGTTATGTATTGAATTTGGATTATTTAGTTATGAGAGTAGGATATCTCATATTTTTGCTATTGAAGTTTTAAAATTTGTAATATATACTAATAATATTTAAATGTGAAATGAAAGATTTTGTGATATACATCAATTTCTTTTTGTTATTTTGTGGTGCCTTTTAATTTTATCAATAAATCAATAGGCAATGATCCAATTTAATTTTTTTATTTTTTAAAAATAAATTAACTAGTGATACCACGGTAACAGTAATTATAGATACTAATAAAATATCAATAACTACTAACACTATGATGTCATAATATCGGCGATACTGTAGTAATAGTAATCACTGACACCACTTACAAGTGTCACTATTTTTCTGACTCCCAGATTACTGACACAATTAAAAAGTGTTAGTGAAAGTAATTTCTGACACTATTCTAAAGTCAGTAAAGACCATTTTTCTAGTAGTGGATAATTGTTATAAAATGCTTTGTCATGTTGTAAATATATTAATGTTGCTTACTATTTACTGCCTTGTTAATTCTGTGAGATTTTGTTTATATTATCTACCATTATAATTGTTTTTAGTGGATTTTGGTTCACAAGGAGGATGGGTAAAATCTCACAAAAATAATAAATTTGTTTTATGGGGTTCAGGGTACCTCACTGGATCATGGTGTATAGGCTATTTTGGACTTCTAAAGGAGTTTAAGAAGAAGAGGACTGAGAGGCAGCAGCTAGGGGTGGGCAAAATAGGATTCGGATCGGGTTTTGGGTTGGAGAAAAACTCATCCGAACTCAATTCGAATTTGTAATCCGATCCGATCCAATCTGAACCACAAATTCGGATTGAGTTCGGATTCAATTGGGTTCGGTCAAATCGAGTCATACACAGCAAAATGGAAAATAGACATTTGAAAATGTCAAAAGTCGGTTTGCAGCATTTTGTATTTTCTTCATCTGAATTTTTCCCCTTACCACGGCCTATAATATAATCTTTCTATCATCGAATTTTCAACTAATTTATAAGTTACAAAGAAACCCAATCCTAAAAAATAAAAAAGAATTCAAAAAAATACATACATAAATTACGTATTAGGAGAGCAGAATCATGCTTGAGCGAAGGGCAGCAAATCACAGTGCAGATCCGTCATGTTGGCCAGTGGATCAAGTGGCAGCAGTGGTCACGGTGCAGGGTAGCAGATTGCGTTGGCTCGTTGCGGATCGCGATGGCTTTGCGCAGATACATTGGATTGTGCTAGGGCTGCTTTGTTGTCGCGTCGTCTGCGTCTCAACATCTATGTCTGCCATGCCATGACTGCCGTCACGTGTTTGGTTAGTGCCGCCGACTGCTGCTACGTGTGTGAAGACTGTGTTGTGATGTTCTGTTGTATATGTGATGGCACAATCTTTGCCGTTTGATCAATTACTTTTGTAAATAAATTATTTATTTATCTTTTTAGCCAACCTGATCGGATTTTCGAGTCGGATCGGGTTGGCAAAATGCTATCCGATCGGATTTGCTTAACAATCTGATCTGATCCGAACCCGATATTTTTCGGATCGGATCGGATCGGGTTGGATCAGATCAATTTTTTTGCCTAGCCCTAACAGCAGCAAGGGGTTTGGAATAAAGTAGGAAAACTTGATGGAATACTTTTAAATCTGCAAAACAAAGAAAGAAGGTTAGAAGTGGAGCTGGCGGTGGCCGGCAACCACACTCTGACGCTTAGGTTAGCTACTTGAACCTTTGAGGTGATAAGAGCTTGCAAGCTCTCTAAAAAAAATGGTGGCTGAAGGTTGAAGAATACCCCAACCCCTTGGTTTTGTGTGTGTTTTTTGTGATGAATATTAGAGTGTGTGAGCTTATGAAAGAGATATAACCTTTTTTGGTCTTATATAGTTCGCCTTGGGTACCTTACCATGTGTCACATTTCTATTGGAGATTTTTATTGTCCTTGCTGAAATTCTCACGTCCTTTTATCATTATGGCGGTTTTCTACCGTTAGGAGCATGCTTGGGGAGCAAGGAGGCAGTTTTTGGCGGATGCTGTCGTTCAGTGCACATGGCGTACACTGCTGGTGGTCTAAGGTTCTTTTTTGTGAAGGGTGTATGTACAGTGACGGTTGTGGAAGCTAAGGACCACTATCCTTTGTGGGCTGCTCTTGATTTTTGCTGATTTTTACAACCAGTTGTCTCGCTTTTTCTAACAGAATATATTTGATTTGATTTCAAATATTCCTTTTGGGCGATTGAGACAGTACGTGTGATGGCCATTTTTTGGGTATTTTTCTTAATTCGTTGATTCTTCCAGAGCGTACCCGCGTATTAGTTTATCTAGAGAGTATTTTTGGTGTAGGTCGGGTACCCCGCGAAATTAACTCCCAGCCTTTAAAGTCCCTTTATCGACACGTGGTGCTCTATTTTAATTCCTTTATTTATTCCCTCAAACAATAGTTATTTCAAGGTGATTTGATCAGATTCTTGAAAGATTCATTCTGATGGTACTCAACTACTCTAATAATATTCTCGTTCCCTATTAATATCTACTTATAACACTATCATGTAAATGATATTTGATGTTGGTTTTTAGGTTCGAATGTGTTTGTGCCATCTTGCATTATGATTGTTAGCACTTGAATTTTGCGATGGTTGATTTCGAAATTAAAGTGGTGTAGGTTGGTTGTAAGAAATAGCATAAGGAAGAATTAGATAGCATGTTCATTGGGTTGATTTGAAATGAATATGGAGTTCTATTAATTGAGTTATGTTTTCTTAATAATATATGCTTGAGTTCATATGAATATGGAGTTCGAATCTCACTTTAGGAGGCTTTAGGCATGATGATTCATCCTTTAAAATATCTACTTATAACACTATCATGTTACTCAACTACTCTAATAATATTCTCGTTCCCTATTAAACTACTCTTTTACCAGTCTCTGTAGGCTTTTCGAGGAGTTAGATAGCATTCCTTTAAGAAAATGGAATTTATATTGGTTTCATTTCTTAAATTTCAATATTCTATCGTTTTAGTTTTAGTTTTACTTAATTAACTAAAAAGCAAATTAATGGAATGTTTGCGATGAATGTTGAACCTTCCTACACTTCAATTTTTAAACACCCATGAGGGTCATTTATAGTTGCAGAAATAAATTATGATGAATAGCATCTGGCACCTCGATCAATTAGATTAGAAATTCTAGATACTTGATTTTTTTCAAGATCACTAATTGGAGGACGATTAGGTTCAAAACTTCAATGTCATGTAATCCTTATATATCCTCTTTTGCATATGATATATATCACTGATCAATTTGATTTTCAAAAGTCAAAACAAGAAGTATAACCTCTATAAATTAATACTTGATAAATTAATAATCTCTATAATATAATAATTTTTTGCGGTCCCGACTTGGGCCCTGAAGCTAAATTAATAATTTCGATAAATTAATAAGATAATAATTTTTCTGAGAACTCCTATATAATTTTGTGGTCTCATTTATATCATAAATTAATAATTGTAGAAATTACAAATATTATGAAATTACAAATGTAACTAACTATGTCAATTTATTAAAATATGAGTCTATTGTAACTTATTTTTTTCTTGAAGTTTAAATCTAGTTGAATCTCATCTCTAATTTTTCTTATTTCATCTAAAAGTTTTCGGGTTGAATTCTCGTACTGCAATAAAAAATTATGAAGTGTTGTTGATGACTTGAGTGCTTCAGTGCGCGAAATAGGCTCTAAAGGTATTGTAAATACATAAATTTAGTTAATCAAGTAGAGCAGGTACAATAGATGAATTAGTTAAAATTCAATTAATACAATTTAATAACTAACATTTAGTTTAGTTCATTGAATACATTTAGATAAATTTATGTAAATA